>NW_024598728.1:0-48889 GCF_004379255.2 Salvia splendens
CACATGTTCATTCGGAATTCTATGTCCAAGGAAGCTTGAAGCCGAAACATGGGAAGGGAGTTAAACTTGGAATCAACATTCCTCAACAAGCGGCGGCAATCAGGGTGCTACCCCTAGCCATGGCAATCAAATGGAATCCCCCCGGATCAGCCGTGGATAAGCACTTGGGTTGGAGGGAGCATTCGAGACCACTTGGGTAAGATGCTCGTCGCCTTCAGCACGCCCCTCGAAGCACACTTGGCGTTAGAGGTGGAGCTTTTGGCCATGCTCCACGGTTTGAACATAGCCAAGGAATTCGCTCTAACAATCTGGATTTAGTCGGATGCAGAGCAAGCAATCAAATTGGTCAATGGGACAGGATGGGGCCCGGTACTCGCTCGGCTAGCGGTGGCGCAACTAATCCTACACAAACGCCAACTCAAATTCCGTGCCACGTTAGGGAGTGCGTGTTGACTCGAACGTGAACTCGGCGCCATCCCCGCACCTTTCGGCCGGCTGCTCTCGAAGGAATCACGGATCTTTAGAGTCCGGCCTTTCTCCAAGGGTGGGAACTCCATTTGATATGCCTTGAAGTCGGACGAGGGAGATGGCAAGGAGCGGTTCGTACCTGATTGAGGTGCATAATTTGGCTCGGCCGCCGGCCGGCCGGACTCCGCCGTGCCGGCGTTGAGGAGTGGTTGCGCCGCCAGGATGTCTAGCATGTCCGCCGATTCCAAGGAGGCAACTTGGAGAAGATTGGTAGAAACCGGCTGCAAATAGTCTCCAACGGCTAGTGCATCATGTGATTCTCCATTGTGGCAAGGAATCAAACTACTTTCCAAAAGCATTTTTGTTCCCATATCCGTATCGGGCAAGTTGACTCTCTCCTCCCCCAAGGCTTCTTGTAATTTTGCAGCACCAAGTACAATGGTATTTTCATGGCTCGGTTGAGAGGACTCCATGTCGTGGTCCGCCGTCCCCTCTGCGGCATCTTGGACGGAATCTTGGCCGGAGAAAAGCACCAAGTCGGAAGTTCCAACTCGGACCTCAAGTGGGATTACCATCTCTATCGCCTCTTCCTTTCCATCGTGCTCATTCTCCTCCTCCTGAGATGCGTCCTCCATGTCGGGGCTCACAATCGCCGGAAAGATGGTGTTTCTACATTTAGGGCTCTCAACCGGGGAGCCATCATCCTCCCCAAAGTCGATTCTCTTCCTTAGTTGCTTGTCTATGGGAAGTGGAGAAAGAACATATCTTTTCCGACCGTCCCCTTTAGTAGCCGGGGCCGGAGTGCTCTTACGAGCATTGATTTTTGCTTTTTTTTTTTTAATCAAACACACCCCAACATGTTTACAATTATCACAAAACAATGGAATACGGTCCCATGCCACTTCCGTCGGGGGAGTAGAGATGTCAATCTCTACGCAAATCCTTGCGAAGGAGAGTCGGCTTTGATGAATTGTGGCATGATCGGCTTGTAGTGGCTTGCCAAGGAGCTTACCGATTGCCAAGAGGGCCGATTCCTCATAGAGATGAGCCGGTATACCTAATATGTTACACCACACGGCAACAATTGGCGATTCAAAGAACGTGTCAAAATCCGGCGCCCACTTGAACACCCTCATCGGATGGCAATCAACATACCAATTCGGACTCCCATTAGGGCCATTTAGCACCTTAGCATTTTTTTTTAATCAAACACCTTTACGGTGGAGGGTTAGTGGGTCCCTCATCCCTATATATCATAAGAGGTTGAATACAGATCCTGGCCACACCCAAAAGTGGTGTGCCAACCCAAAGATTAGGAGTTGAAAGCGGTCCGGATCCCACAACCCGGACCTCATCATACTCCCTTTTTTTTTTTTTTTTTAATCAAACACCTTCACGGTGGAGGGTTCGTGGGTCCCTCATCCCTATATTTCAAAAGTGGTTGATTACAAAACGTGGCCACACCCGAAAGTGATGTGCCTACACGAAAAATTAGGAGTAGTATGCGGTCCGGTACCACAAGCTCGGACCTCATCATACTCCCTTTCAAAAGGTAAAATACAATTCAACACAAAATAAAGACTATACATCCCTTTCAGCCACAACGAGCCTATTCTTCCTCTTCATTATGGACCCGAATGTTCGGGATACCCATTGCATCCATTCTAATCATCGCTGTGAGGTGCCGTGGTGCCGTGAGGGCATTCATACGGCAGTAGTCATTTCTTTCTAATCCCATTTTGGCGAGGAGATCTCCTGCTCTATTCCCTTCCCGGTGGATGAAGGTGATACGAGTGTCTTGTTGGCGCTTGAGGATTGCGATTCGCGCCATCACCCGGCTAAAATGGGCCAGTCCCCAGCGCGTGCCATTTAGGAGCTTAACCGCTTGTTGTGCATCCGACTCAACCCATATAGGCCTTCTGAATTCTGCGGCGAGCGTCAACCCGAATTGGATGGCCAGGAGCTCCGCTTCGATGGCTGAGTGAGCCTCGAGTGGGGAGGTAAAGGCTGCAAGCATGTTGCCCTCATGGTCACGAACAAGTCCTCCCCCCCGGCTTTATCCGTTGCCTCACTGTATGCTCCGTCAGTGTTGAGTTTGATCCACGGTTCATCCGGCGGGTTCCATTTGACCACCATCGCAAGGGGCCTGGTCCTCCGTGGCTCGGCCTGACTCGGGGCGTTGATCTTGAGGCGGACTCCTTTCCAATGCTTCGGTTTATAGGAACCATTGGCCATGCTATTTCTAAGGAACATTTGCACTTGCCATACCACATTGAAAGGCTTAAATTGCACCGATTGATGGCGACTCCTGTTTCGCTCCGCCCAAATGAACCAAAGAATAAGGTACGGTATCGCCCGACTGAGGTGTTTCTTACCGGGTTGTTGGACTCTCCGTGCCCAAACTTCGAGCCTATCTGGGATGGTGTCATTGATTCGGAGGGGTGGTGAAGATCCCTCGAACCAAGAGTCAAACTCCCTCCACACACCTCGGGCGCCAGCCCCTTGGATGAAGAGATGCTGCAGTGATTCGATGCCCGGTCTATGAGGGCAACATTGGCATTTAGATGCCATTTCCATTCTTCTCCACTGTAGCTTCGTATCCACCGGTATTCGGTTGGAAAGGAGTCTCCATATGAAGATAGCAATAGAAGACGTGAGGCCCACTTTCCATAAGTCATCAAGGCCTTGGATGATAGGTCTTTGAGTTCGGATGGTCTCCCAAGTTGATGCAAGTGAGAACTCCCCATTGTGTGAAAGCCTCCATCTCGGCACATCCGGCCCCTCCGGGAACCTCATCATACTCCCTCCCAAAAGACAAGATACAAATGAACAAAATCAAAAGATAAAACACTCCTTCCTTCCTCGGCAACTGTGCTACTCGTGTTCTTCCGACCGAACTCGAATGTTGGGTATTCCCATTTCTTCCATTCTAATGATGTCCTTTAGGGGTCTCGGCCGTCTTGAGGCAGGGTGGCTCGGAATACTCATGCCCATTTGAACTCCCTTCCAGTGCTTCGGCTTAATGATCCCGTTAGTCATGTTATTGTAAATGTACATCTGAACTTTTTTTTTTTTTTTTTAAAAAAACACGAGGGTGGAGGGTTAAGGCGGACCCACACCTGTGCATTACCAGAGTCAATTGCAACGAACAATCAAAACACCGAATCGCCCGAAAGTGACGATTCACAACAACCAATTAGAGTACAACGAGGGCCTCCCTACCTACTAGAGTGGTCATCAATGTACTCTTAGCAATCCTATTACAATTAACATGACGGTACCTTCCCATCACAAAATATACCTCCGTCCCTCAATTGAGACCCGCAATAGGGATACCCCCGTGATGGGTAATCCCTTCCGGATCAAGTTCCTCGATGAAGCCTTCCTTCTCCCGGTCGGGGAGCCCGCATGAGACACTCATTGAACAAGTGCTCGTCTTGCTCGCGCTAGGTTCATCTCGAACAAATGAAACCCTAGCCACATTGTCCTTTGAACGCCAATGATCAATGTGTGGAGCCTTCGGGCGCCACTCTCGGCGGATGGTCTTGGGGACATGGCTAGGATCAAACACCTTTGTTGATGCTCGGTGGTCCTTGCCTCCAACTCATCCCTTCCTTACCAACGCATGACAATCATCGATGGCGTGCCCAACATGCTTACAATTCTCGCAAAACAATGGGATACGATCCCATGCTACTTTGTGTCTTGAATCTTTGCCTAGGATGTTTAGGATGATCTCTTCCGTCGGGGCCTTTGAGATATCAATCTCTACTCATAACCTAGGAAAAGAGAGTCGGGTTTGATTGATTGTGGCATGATCCGCTTGTAGCGGCTTGCCTAGGAGCTTGCCGATCGCCATGAGGGCCGATTCCTCAAAAAGGTGGGCTGGGATTCCCATGATATTACACCACACGGCGACGATCGGCGACTCGAAGAAAGTATCAAAATCCGGCGCCCACTTGAACACCCTCATCGGATGATTATTCAAATACCAAATCGGATTACCATTCGGACCGTTTATCACCTTGGCATAATCAGCCACTTCTTGGAATTGGAGTAGTATGTGCTTAGCATTCAAGTATTTCCAAGTGTAATCTCCAACTAGCCCCATGCACCCTAAACTTTTTTGAATTTGGAATGAGGATGGGAGCGAGTGGGAGAACTTCCCCACAATGGCTAGTCCTAGTTTCTTCGAGAGATGTTCCGTTTCAAGATCGGTAAAGGAAAGATATGGGGTACCTTCGACGCTTCCGGCCGCCCCCATAGGTGTGGCCTTGCCGGCGTCAAGTGGGAATGGCTCGGCCTTATGGGTCGTGTGTGGAGTTGGAGCTCCCACCATGGGCCCCGTCCCCCCATGTGAGAAGAGGTCTTTAGCCTCCTTCCAAGCATTCGCCGGCGACGCCACCTTTTCCGGTGGAGATTCCGGTGGCCGAGCACCGGGGCCACGTTCATATTTGCCTCCATCATTGTCGAGATGGATATGGATGGCACATGGTGCTTCATTTGAATTCCAAACGTTATTATCCACAAATGGAGCAACAATTTCTTCCCCATGTAAAGTGTCCCTTGTCTTTTCCTCCTTTGGTGAGTCACATGCACCCACACCATCACATGCCACCCCATCCTCACCCCTAGGCTGCACGTGAGAGGGTGTACTTGCAACATCCATCTTGTTGACCAAATCACACTCCAAGCTTGGAGCTTCAAGAATCCGGCCAACCGGCACCGGCACCGGCGACGCTCCGGCTGCTCCTATTGTCGTAGGGCCGCCCCCTTCTTTGGCCATTTGAGCAAGAGAAAGCAACATCTCCCCAATAGGGACATGCTCGCTTACCACCGGTTTCTCCTTACACCATGGATTTCGGCGAGTTCATCAACCATATCAAAAAACCATCTTCTTCTTCGCCCGACTACCTCCGAACCAGATTCAAGACAGGCTCGTTTAAGGGCTTGTCGAGCCTTCTCCGGCTGGGGCGTGCCAGCCCTTTTTGTTTTGGGCCGTGCAATCGAGGGGAACTTCCACTCCGGCGAAGAGAGGGGCTGCATCGTGTGAACCAAAGCCGCGGCCTCCCACTCCGGTAGCTCACCACCGGACTTCACCATGTATCGGATGCAACAATCACATTTCACCTCCCTCAAAGGGAGGGAGGAAGAAGTGGGCGAAATCTAGAGAGAAGGAGGAGCTTCTCTCTCTAAACTTTTCCGGCTCGAAGGCTTGGCTATAATGTACATCTGAACTTGCCACACCACATTGTACGGTTTTGAATTGGACTTGCTCATGCCGGCTTCTGTTTCGCTCCACCCAAAGGAACCACAGGATGAGGTATGGCGTTACTCGGCAAAGGTGTTTTCGGGTCTTGTTGTGCATCCGATGCGACCAGGTCTCAAGCCGATCCTGTATGGTGTCGTTAATCCGTAGGGGAGGTGCCGATCCCCCGAACCACCCGTCGAATTCCCGCCAACAACTAGTTGCTCCCCGACCTTGGATGAAGAGGTGCTGAAGGGATTCGGTGCTCGGATTCCTTGGGCAGCATTGGCATTTTGAGGCCAAGTCGATCTTCCTCCATTGGAGTTTAGAATCAACCGGGATTCGATTCGACAGAAGGCGCCAGTTGAAGATTGCAATAGAGTTGGTTAGGCCAGCTCTCCAAATGTCTTCGAGCCCTTGTATCCTCGGTCTATGTGTGCGGATAGTGTCCCATGTTGTTGCTAGCGTAAATTCTCCGAGGCTAGAAAGGGACCACCTCGGCGTGTCTGGCTCCCCTTCAATGACCGGGGTGTCGAGGATCTGAGAAATAACCTGTTGTGGTAGCCCGGCCTGGTCATGGAGTTGTTGGAGCTTGGCTTCATTCCACTCGCCATCCCTGAGGAATTCTTCGACCCGGGAAGTGTGGTTGCCTCTATCATCAAAAGTAAGGGACCGAAGAGTGGAATCACCCACCCAAATGTCATCCCAAAGTAGATTTCCCCTTTACCCACCACCCATCGAATGTGAGGATTCGCCTGATCTCTTGTGCGCATGAGTCTTTTCCAAGTTGGGCTGTTATGCCCGGAGGGGTTGGCCGCAAGGGGGGAGACCTTCTTGCAATATTTATCATCATATATCTAGCCCAGATTGAGCTTTGCTCTCGGAATCTCCACCATAACTTAATGCTAAAGGCTCGGAGTACTTCTTTGGTTTTTCGAACTCCGAGCCCTCCTTCGGACGTCGGGAGGCAGATCTGATCCCAACCGATCCAGTGTGTTTTTTTTCCTCTCACTTGTCGATCCCCAGAAGAACCGAGCCATCTGCTGATCCAATTGTTTGAGCGCCCCGGAGGTTGGCTCGATGGCTTGGAAGATGTGGAGTGGCACCGCTTCGAGCGTACTCTTGATGAGGGTGAGTCTCCCTCCAAACGAGAGGTGGCGGTGAGCCCACCCTGTGACCCTCGCGGCAAGCTTTTCCCGAAGGAACATAAACATGTCTGTACGCTTTACACCTCGATAAATAGGGACACCGAGAAAAAGGAAAGGGAAGGTACCATCGAGTGAATCCCCCTTCCGGCCTGGATTAGGCCGGCACACCCTCTCATGTTTTTCGGCAATGTAGAAGTTACTCTTTGCAAGATTGAATCTGCTGTCCGGAGATTCCCGCGTATTCATCAAGACAAGCTCTAAGCTGCCTCAGAGGGACTTCTGCCGCTTGGGTGAAGATTACAATATCGTCGGCATAGGCGAGGTGACTAATCTCCATGCATCCCCGAGAGGCTTTAAAGATCATCTCCTTCTTTCCCGAATGAGTTTATCCAGAGACCTTGAGAGGTAATCCGCAGCAATCACAATAAGGAGGGTGAAATTGGGTCACCTTGTCTAAGGCCGCGGATGACTTGAAGAACCCGGAGGAACTCATTAATTAAGACCGAAAACCAGCATGAGCCACACACCTCTCAATCATGGAGATCCATCTGGCGGGGAAGCCCATTCGGTCCATGACCTTGATCAATAGGGGCCACTGGACTCTGTCGTAAGCTTTAGCCATATCAATCTTGACCGCAACATTGGGGGCCGGCGCGCTCCTCGGAAGTTCATGGAACATCTCTTTGCGCCAAGAGGACGTTATCATTAAGCAGCCGGCCTTTCACAAACCCACTCTAATTTGGCGCAATAACCTGAGGGAGGAGGGGAGATAATCTCCATGTAGGATTTTGGTGTGATCTTGTTTGAAACATGCACAAGCTAATGGGGCGATAATCACTCCATGAGTCTGGGCCAAGCTTCTTCGGAATGAGTACGATGTGCTCGTGGCCGTTGATGCTTCTGGGTAGGTAGGCTCCCTCGAAAAATTGCTGGATAGCGGCCCACAACATCAATACCGACCGTATCCCAGCAAGATTGATAGAAGGTGGCTGTGAAACCATCCGGTCCAGGGGCGCTATCTCCGGAGGATGTCAAATACGGCTTTTTTTCACTTCCTCTGCGCTTGGTGGATTCGGTAGGGCTTCCACTTCAGGAGAGGTGAGAGGCGCTGAATCAAGCCCAAATCTGGCTCCAGGAGAGAGAGGGGTCCCGGGGCAAGGAGGATTTGGAAGAAATCCACGGCAGAGTTTCCTGATCTCCAATTCCTCCGTGAGTTCTCTCCCCCCACATTGATCTTGTAGATGCGCATCCTTAATCTCTTTTGTTTGACCCAGCTTTGATAAAATTTGGTGTTCTTGTCGCCCTCCCCAAGCCATCTAAGGGTCGCCTTTTGTCTCTAGAAGTCCTCCTCCATCTGAGAAGACGGATATACATGGCAATGCTACGGTTAACTTCTGCCCCTGTTATCCGGGAAGGCCTCTCCTCAAATTCTGCTTGGGCCATCGCGATTTTTTCCTCCATTTCCCTAATGTTGTCATGAATGTTCCCGAGACAGCCTTATTCCACTCCCTTAAGGGTTTTCTTAACTCGGCCAAGCTTAATCTGAAGATTGAGAAGTCCTCCAGCCTCGGTCGGTTGGCTTCCAGTCACCCCGAACCAAATCAGCAAACCATCGTGCCTAACCCACATATTTTGAAAACGGAACGGCCTGCCCTCAGTGTGGGTACGTGGGGTTCTGCACCGGACCAACACGGGGCCATGGTCCGATGAAACCCAAGGTAAGTTTGTTACTCTAGTCGCTTCAAAGCATTGTGCCCAAGGTTCATTCACTAACACTCTATCGAGCCTCTCGAAAAGGCCATTCTTGGCCCATGTAAATTCCGAGCCATCGAACCCCGGATCAAGAACTCTGCAATCTTCAATAGCCTCCGCAAAGTCCACCATTTCAGCTTGTCGGTTAGTGTCACTACCAACTCTATCGCCCGTCGAAAGAATGGTGTTGAAGTCTCCCCCAATGATCCAAGGCGAGCCTTCAGTAGCCAATGCAATTTCCCTCATTTTGTCCCACAAATGGATCCTTTCGCCCCTTGTGCATTTAGCATAAACCGCTGAAATGCCAATGTTTCCCACAAGGCGAGGGGGACTCGACCCGGCCATGAAGAACTTGATCCGTGTCGCATTCAGCACAGAATCTTGTGCCTTCTTCAGCAAACACCCATATCTTTCCATTCAGATTTGATCCTTGGAAGACGAGCCCCAAGGTCTTGGAGAACTTCTCCGGGTCGAGAGCCGTTAGTGGTTCCATTAATGCAAGAAAATTAATATTATGAGACTTAATTAATCTTTTAGAACGTTTTGGGTGGGCACATTCGCAATCCCCCTAACGTTCCTAACATGAGATTGAAAGACATAGTTAACAGTGGAGGTTCGTACCTGGCGGTTCGTGATTGACATGGTGGTATCCTCGGCATTTTTGCTCGGCGTCCGCTCCACCTCAATGGTATCGCAATCCTCGAACTCATCCCCATCAACCTCCGACAAATTTGGGGGTCTAGGGGCGTTTCCAACATCGACACCGTTGGGGGGATTGTATGCTTCCCACACACCCATGTCCTCAAGCTCATTTTCCACAAAGTTTTCCCGAGCCATGAGGGAGTAGTACCGATTGGTGCTCATGTGGTTTTCCACCGTTTGTGACTCAGCCCGATCGAGATTAAAAGGGAGGAAAGAGCCTTTCGATTTCTCTCGAGTACCCGATGTCGAGGGCGCACGGTACCTTCCCTTATTCGCTCCCTTCGGTGAGCCTCCCGGCCGCCTCTGGAAAGAGGAGGGAATAGCAATCGGATCTCTCTAGTGTGTTTAGCGCCAATGATGAGCGCTATTATCCTCCTCATTGGGGTGGATGACTAGCTCCCATGCCCCTTCATTTTGCATTTCCCCCATGATGTCCGGCCCCGACCAATTCGGGCCATTGTGCGCATTTGCCTTCGGGTTAAGCCGTTGTTGGTGTACTTTGTCTTGTTCTTCCCTTGTTGTATCCATTCCGAGTTCCCATCATGCCTTGCACCCTCACTTACTTTCCCGGCTTGACGGTCCCCTTGTTGTGGCTGTTTCGGATGAGCTACGTTGTAGTTACGTTTGGGGGGCCGTTCCCCTCTACCCGCCGCATAGCCACACGTCGCTTTTGTGGCTCACGTGTTTGCAGTCCCGGCAATAGGATGGGATCTTGTCCCATTTCTCGGCCACAAATATCTAAGATGATCTCTTCGGGGGGTGGTTTGGTGATAGTCGATCTCAACACAAATGCGGGCGAACGAAAGTCGTGACTTGTTTTTTTTTTTTTTAATCAAAACACACCCCAAAGGCCCGCAATAGGGATACCTCCGCTAGGTACATGCCCTCCTGGATCAAGGTCCTAGATGTCGCCCTCTATCTCCCGGTGGGGCGCCCACATGCGACACTCATGGAGCTAAAGCTCGCGTCATTCGCACCCGATGGGACACTCCCAAATGTCACCGTAGCAACATTCTCCTTCAAATTGCCAATCATCCACGTGTGGAGCCTTGGTGTGCATATCGCCCTCATGCACTTTTCCTTTCCTCCTCCTCGACACCAATTGGAAGCCATCCTCATCCACATTTGGGTGACTCCTACTAGCCACTCTTGACTTCGACGATCCCGCACCCAATGTACCCTCGATGTACTCCGCGTGGTTGTTACAATCTTTGGACTTCTCCAACTGTCCAATGGACGATGGAGTGCCATTCGCCTTTGGGCGCCACTCACGGTGGATGATCTTGGCGGCATGGCTTGAAAGGTTCTCCTTGTATGATGCTCGGCGACCCTTGTCTCTACCCCGAGATTTCCTTCCCGCTGCATGGCAATCCTCTTTCTCATGCCCAACATGTTTACAATTATCACAAATCAATGGAATACGGTCCCATGCCACTTTGTACCCCGAGTCTTTGCCTCGGATATTAAGGATGATCTCTTCCGTCGGGGGAGTAGAGATGTCAATCTCTACGCAAATCCTTGCGAAGGAGAGTCGGCTTTGATGAATTGTGGCATGATCGGCTTGTAGTGGCTTGCCAAGGAGCTTACCGATTGCCAAGAGGGCCGATTCCTCATAGAGATGAGCCGGTATATACCTATTATATTACACCACACGGCAACAATTGGCGACTCAAAGAACGTGTCAAAATCCGGCGCCCACTTGAACACCCTCATCGGATGGCAATCAACATACCAATTCGGACTCTCATTAGGGCCATTTAGCACCTTAGCATAATCGGCCACCTCTTGAAATTGGAGTAAAATATGCTTAGCATTCAAGTATTTCCATGTGAATGCTCCAACTAGCTCCATGCCACTAAGACTTTTTTGAATTTGGGTTGTGGACGGGAGTGAATGGGAGAACTTCCCGACAATAGCTAGCCCTAGCTTCTCCGAGAGAAAATCCGTTTCAAAATCGGAAAAGGAGAGCGATGGCGTACCTTCAAAAGAGCCGGTTGTACCCAAAGGCTTGGTCTTGCCGTCGTCCAAGGGAATTGGCTCGGACTTTCGATTTGGGGCCGATGAACCCTCCACGGCCCCGGTCCCCCCGCGGTTGGAATGATTCGTTGCCGCCTTCCACACATTCGCCGGCGGTGCCTAGCGTTTCCGGCGAAGATTCCGGCGGTGCCAGCTTTTCCGGTGATGGCTCCGGCGGTTGTGCCACGGGGGCACGGTCTTCCATGCGTGCATCAGCCTCAAGGTGGAGGTAAGTAGCACATGGTATTGCTTGTGAGTACAAATTGTCATTCTCCCCATTTGGAGCAACACCTTCTTCCCCATGCAAAGTGGTCTTTGTTCTCTACCTCTTTTTGCAAGTCACATGATTCCAACACATCACATGCCACCCCATCATCTAGCCTAGGACCCATGTGATGTATTGTACTTGCACCGGTTGGGTGGTGGTCAGCTCACTCCGGCTCGCCGGCGCCGGTGAAATTCCGGCCACCTCCTCGGAGTTGAGCATTTCCATTGCAATCTTCTTCTTCTTTTCTTCCATCTTTGCTGTCGACTCCTTCATCGACTCAACTACCTCCCGGAAACCGGATTTGACTGGTGGGTCCACTAGGTTATCGTCCGAGATTCCGGCAGTAAAATACCGTTCATGGTCGAGAAGGATTAAGTGACCCGTAGCTGCTTCGAAGGGGCCCGGCCTCGCCATTTGAGCAAACGTTCTCATCGTATACCCATCGGAAGGCTGCTCTCCTTCCGGCTGACGCCGTCTCCTCATCATTTTTTCCAGCAAGTAGCTCCTCGGCCATTTCGAAGATCATTTTTTTCTTGATTCAACTAACCCCCGAAATAGTCTCAAGGCCTGTGCGTTTCAGCTCACGTCGGCCTCTCTCAGGGAAAGGAGTCCCGGTCCTCTTCGACTTTGGCCGTGGGATGAAAGGGAGACTCCGTTCCGGCGAGCGGGGTGATTGGATCGTGTGAGATAAAACCGTAGCAGCCTCAACCGCCGGTTCTCCCGCCGGCCTTCACCATAGTCGTGGCTGAAGATTACATTTTACCTCCCTCAAAGGGGAGGGAGGGAGAGTAGACGAAATCTAGAGAGAAGAGAGAGCTTCTCTCTCTTTAGGCGCCGAGCATTGATTTTTGCTTTGGCAACCTTCAACCATTTTCTTAGAAGGCTCCTTCGGAGAGTTTGATTCCTTCGAGGTAAACTTCATTTGATGATCCGAGGGGGTTCGCTCTCCCTCGCAAGGGGGTGGTTCACTCGGCGGTTCGTCCGGCATGGCCGGAAGGACGGAAGGTTGCTCGGGAGATAGTTTGGGCTCGGAACGGATGTTGAGGCAGGCGGGAGCCGGTGGGGGGTGATGGTGGTTAGCGTGGGGCAAGGTGACGGTCGGCCGCCGACGAGTGGTGGGTTGCGGAAGAAGGAATAACGTGGGACAATAGGTGGAAGGCTCTTAGAGAGAAGGTGGAGCTTCTCACTCTAGGATATCTTGTACTGACCTCGAGGAGCCGGTTGTGATTGCTGTTCGTTTGAATCACCGGGTTGAGTGAAGGTGTTGGAGATGGTACCGTACGGAGTAAAATGGGAGTGCGGTGAGGTTGGGAGCGGGTGGTTCGATGCCCGGTGGGGAAGCAAGCCTTGGGACTGGATGGGTGGAAGCGGTGGCGTGGTCTCCGACTTGGTGTTCGCCGGAGTGGAAGGGTCGTGGGTGTGTAGGGGTGAAGGGCGGCGGATGTTAGGTGGGAGGATTGTTAGAGAGAAGGAGGAGCATCTCTTAGAAAAATGCTATAGTTTTTCTTTCGTTCTTCGCGTTGTCGAACACGGGCTCGCCATTTGACTCCTTAGAAGCCACCGTCATGTCCGGTGAGGGGTGCGCTGGAAAGATTGAGCCCTACATTTCACGGACTCGGAGGAGGAACCTCCATCCGTTCCGAAGATGAGTTTCTTCCTTAGTTGCTTGTCCTCCGTGATGGCACGAACCTTTTCGGACCATTTCCTTTGGAGGGGGGTGCCGGAGTGCTCTTTCTAGTCACCGTCCGATTCTTCTTGTTCTTTAGTTTCAATTCTTTGGCCGAGATCTTCGAGGTTGCATCATCGCTCGAGAGGAAGACCATTTGTTGGTCCGGGATACTCCTCGCCTCCTCGGGGTCAGCGGGGCCGGGGAGGGGTGCGTTGGGGGATCCGGCATGGCCGGCCAAGAGGCGTCCTCGTGGGGCCGGTCGAGGGAGGTTTCGATGTAGTTGGCTCTCGATTACCGGCCAAAGTTAGGTGCCAAGGTTCGGAGCTGCGAGGCGGGATGGGTGTTGGTGAAGACGGCGTGCGGAGGTGGGTGGGGGACGGAGCGGTTGGGAGCGGGGTGGGTCTAAGTCCGGCGGAGGAGCGAGCCTTGGGAGGGCGGGGAGGTGGTCGGAGGAGTTGTTAAACCGTGATGCAATGAGGGAGGGATTTTTAGAGAGAAGGAGGAGATTTTTGAATGATCAATGGATCCATCTTCTTGTCCTTGTGCTGAAGTGACTCCGTGTTCGGTCGTGTGGGCAACATTGACACTTGGACTCCATCTCAATTTTCCGCCATTGGAGCTTCGAGTCTACTGGGATCCGGTTCGACAGGATGATATAGATTGGGATACGACGAAGGACTCGTTGGATATATTGATCCAAGAACCCCACGTATAAGGTTTGGCAGCGGACTCCCTAGTTGATAATCTGGTTTGATCCACTTCCAGAGCTTGGAAAACCTCGACCCGTTGGCTATATGATCAGCCAAGAACCTCGGTATGGTTGAACGCCACAAGAACTAGCTCAAAGTATCTTGATAAGTTCCAAACAAGTGAAAACCTCTACAAAGAGAATTCAACTCACAAGACAAAGTCTATTTTCGTATTTAATCAATGGTGTCTCAAATGACATGCTTACATGCCTATTTATAGGCTAGAATGGACTCTTGAAAGTCTCACATCATTAGTAAAACTTAAGACACTTTAAAAAGACTCATAATAAAAGAAAAGTAACTCCTAAACCTTTGGTGTAACTCTAGGATATCTAAAGTCACTTATTTAACATAAAATGTAACTAAAATAGACCCTTCATTTTGGCTGCTCCAACTTGGACGAAAATGCATCATGTATCATCAATTTGGGGCCTCCAAAATGTGATATGTAGTGACTCCACACTTCAAGTCTTGGGCTGCCCACAAACTTGAATAATATTCACCACTTGACCCAATGTAGAATGGTCTTGTAATTGGGCTTTTATTTCAACAACTAAAAGCAACATGGACTCCTTTATCTTCTTAGCTCTAGCTCTTGTAATTGGCCCACTTGGAATGATCAATGGATCCATCTTCTTGTCCTTGTAGATCAGCTTGGGTGTGTCTCCATCTCCGGAGGCGCCAGTTGAAAATGGCTATGGACTTAGTAAGGCCGGCCTTCCAAATATCATCGAGAACTTGGACAGTTGGCCTATGCGACCGGATGGTCTCTCATGTTGTGGATAGCAAGAACTCTCCAAGTCACGAGAGGGACCACCTCGGGACATCGGTGTCCCCCATCTTGATCGGAGTACCAAGAATGTTAGTGATTGCTTGTTGGGATAGCCCGACCTGGTCTTGAAGCAATTGTAATCTAGGTTCGACCCAAGACCCATCCCTTATGAAATCTGCAACCAAAGCCTTGGGGGTCCCCCCTATCATCTAAGCAATGTTCTCGAAGGGGGGAGTCCTTGATCCAAACATCATCCCAGAAATATACCCTCCCTTGTCCTAACATCCATCGAATAAATGGTTGCGCTTGTGTCCGGGCTTTCAGGAGCCTTTTCCAAATCGGGCTGTTCCTCCCCCGAGGGTCTAGCTGTGAGGGGAGAAACATTGTTGCAATACTTAGCCATCAGGTACTTAGCCCACAATGAGTTTTGCTCGCTAAACCGCCACCAGAGTTTGGTATTAAACGCGCGCAACACTTCCTTTGTCTTTCGAACACCAAGGCCACCTTCTGCAAAGGGGAGGCAAATCTGGTCCCAGCTGATCCAATGAGTTTTCCTTTTGTCACTCGATGCTCCCCAAAAAAACCGCGCAAGCTGCTGATCCAATTGCTTGAGTGCGCCCCCGGTAGGTTCGATTGCCTGGAAGATATGAAGTGGGACTGCCTCCGGAGTACTTTTGATAAGCATGAGCCTCCCACCGAAAGAGAGGTGTCGATGGGCCCACCCCGAGACCCTTCTAGCGATTTTCTCCCAGAGAAACATGAACATATCCGTACGTTTGCATCCCCGGTAAATTGGGACACCCAAGTAAAGGAAAGGGAAGTTACCTCGGGAAAATCCTCCTTCGGCTTGGATTGTGTCCAACCAACCTTCGTGCTCCCCGGCAATATTGTTACTACTCTTGGAGTAGTAACAATATTGTTACTACTCTTGTAGATCATTTGTCCCGAGACCCCCGCATAATCATCAAGGCAACCTCTAAGCTTTTGAAGCGAACCCGCGCCTGCTTGTGTGAAAATGATTATATCATTCGTATAGGCAAGGTGACTTATCTCCATGCATCGACAGGAGGCTTTATAAGTCATGTCTCTTTGGCCCAGAATGGCTTTATCAAGAGCGCTCGACAAATATTCAGCGGCTATTACAAAAAGGACCGGGGAGATGGGATCGCCTTGCCGTAGGCCCCGGGTGGATTTGAAGAAGCCCACCGGCGCTCCATTAACTAAAATCGAGAACCAACATGATCCAATGTACCTCTCGATCAAAGAGACCCAACCGTCCGAGAAGACCATACATCGAAGGATCCTAAGAAGGAAAGGCCATTGGACACGGTCATATGCCTTGACCATGTCGATCTTGATCGCAACATTGGGTGAAGGGGTACACCTTGACAATTTGTGGAACATCTCTTGTGCAAGGAGGACGTTGTCATTTAAAAGCCGGCCCTTAACAAAGCCGCTCTGGTTCGGGGAGATGACCTCCGGGAGGAGGGGGGTAAGTCTCTTCATTAGGATCTTGGTGATGACTTTGTTGATCACGTTGCATAATCTAATGGGTCTGTAGTCACCCCATGTCTCTGGGGATGCCTTTTTGGGGATGAGGACAATGCTTGTGGCAGTGATACTCCTGGGAAGGAAAGCCCCAAGAAAAAATTATCTAATTGCGTTGACCACGTCCAGCCCCACACACCCTCAACAAGCTTGGTAAAAGGTCGCCGTGAGTCCATCGGGCCCTGGGGTGCTGTTTCCTGAAATGTCGAAGACGGCGAGCTTAACCTCCTCAGCATCGGGCCCTGGGGTGCTGTTCCGAAAGAAATCAACCGCCGAGTTCTTGATCTCATTCTCGTCAATGAGCTCATGGCCGTGAGCATTGATGTTATGGATGCGCATCCGGATCCTTTTCTGTTCGACCCAACTTTGATACAACCTGGTATTTTTGTCTCCCTCCGCAAGCCACCGGAGAGTTGCCTTTTGCCTCCAAAAGTCCTCTTCCATTTTGAGAAGGAGGATATAATTAGCAATGAGTTTGTTGATCAGCGTCCTATTTTCCGGCGACGGACTCTCTTCAAATGCATTTTGGGTCGAGGCAATGTCCTCCTCCATCAGCTTGATATTAGCATGGATATTCCGTAACACCTCTTTATTCCAACGCTTTAGGGTTTTCTTAACTCTAGCCAGCTTGATTTGTAGGTTGAGGACGCCCCCGGCCTCTGTTGGATTTAACCAATCTTGCTGAACAAGATCCAAAAAAACCTCGTGTCTTACCCTCATATTTTGAAACCGGAACGCTCTACCTCCAAGAGTAATGCTCCGGAGCGTGCACTTTGACTAGGATCGGCCCATGGTCCGAGGCAATACAGGGCAGGTTTGTCACCCTCGTGGTCTCGAAGACTCCTTCCCAGACTCATTCAACAAAACTCTATCCAATCTCTCAAATAAACCGTTCTTGGCCCAAGTGAACTCGGCTCCGTCAAAGCCTGGGTCTAGGAGCCTACAATCTTCAATGGCCTCCACAAAGTCAATCATTTCGGCCTGCTGATTTGTGTCGCTACCAACCCTCTCCCGGGATGACAAAATAGTGTTAAAGTCACCCTCAATCAGCCAAGGGGTGCCTTCCTCAAGTTGGGCGTTGTCCTTCATTTTCCCCCTAAGTGGGTATCTTTCGGCCCTTGAACACTTTGCATAGACCACCGATAACGCAATGTGGTTTGCCAAGCGAGGAGAAGAGAAGGAGCCATGCAAGACCTGGTCCGAATCATCCTTAATCTAAAAATCAGCCCCTTCCTCCACAAAAATCAATATCTTTCCATTATTATTTGATCCTTTGAAAACCATCCCCAATGCCTGAGAGAATCTCTCCGGGTTGGGCGATGTGAACGGTTCCATTATTATTTTTTTTTAAAACCAAACACACCCCAAAGGGCGGAGGGTTGAGGCGGACCCACACCTGTGCATTACCAAAACCATTGGTTACAAACTCGCCAAGGCATGACAAATTAGAGTACAACGAGGGCCTCCCTAACAACTAGAGGTGGTCATCTATATACTCTCAAAATCCAATTACCATTTGATACAACCTTTGTATCCCCAACACTTCTGTCCATCACCTAGCTAAGGCCCGCAATAGGGATACCTCCGCTAGGTACATGCCCTCCTGGATCAAGGTCCTCGATGTGGCCCTCTATCTCCCGGCTGGGGCGCCCACATGCGACACTCATGGAGCTAAAGCTCGCGTCATTCGCACCCGATGGGACACTCCCAAATGTCACCGTAGCAACATTCTCCTTCAAATGCCAATCATCCACGTGTGGAGCCTTGGTGTGCATATCGCCCTCATGCACTTTTCCTTTCCTCCTCCTCGACACCAATTGGAAGCCATCCTCATCCACATTTGGGTGACTCCTACTAGCCACTCTTGACTTTGACGATCCTGCACCCAATGTACCCTATATGTACTCCGCGTGAATATTACAATCTTTGGACTTCTCCAACTGTCCAATGGACGATGGAGTGCCATTCGCCTTTGGGCGCCACTCACGGTGGATGATCTTGGCGGCATGGCTTGAAAGGTTCTCCTTGTATGATGCTCGGCGACCCTTGTCTCTACCCCGAAACTTCCTTCCCGCTGCATGGCAATCCTCTTTCTCATGCCCAACATGTTTACAATTATCACAAAACAATGGAATACGGTCCCATGCCACTTTGTACCTCGAGTCTTTGCCTCGGATATTAAGGATGATCTCTTCCGTCGGGGGAGTAGAGATGTCAATCTCTACGCAAATCCTTGAGAAGGAGAGTCGGCTTTGATGAATTGTGGCATGATCGGCTTGTAGTGGCTTGCCAAGAGGGCCGATTCCTCATAGAGATGAGCCGGTATACCTAATATGGCGACTCAAAGAACGTGTCAAAATCCGGCGCCCACTGAACACCCTCATCGGATGGCAATCATCATACCAATTCGGACTCCCATTAGGGCCATTTAGCACCTTAGCATAATCGGCCACCTCTTGAAATTGGAGTAAAATATGCTTAGCATTCAAGTATTTCCATGTGAATGCTCCAACTAGCCCCATGCCACTAAGACTTTTTGAATTTGGGTTGTGGACGGGAGTGAATGGGAGAACTTCCCGACAATAGCTAAACCTAGCTTCTCCGAAAAAAAATCCGTTTCGAAATCGGAAAAGGAGAGCGATGGCGTACCTTCAAATGAGCCGGCTGTACCCAAAGGCTTGGTCTTGCCGTCGTCCAAGGGGATTGGCTCGGACTTTCGATTTGGGACTGATGAACCCTCCACGGCGATTGGAATGATTTGGGACCGGTCCCCCCGCGGTTGGAATGATTCGTTGCCGCCTTCCACACATTCGCCGACGGTACCAGCATTTCCGGCGAAGATTCCGGCGGTGCCAGCTTTTCCGGTGACGGCTCTGGCGGTTGTGCCATGGGGGCACGGTCTTCCATGCGTGCATCAGCCTCAAGGTGGAGGTAAGTAGCACATGGTATTGCTTCTGAGTACAAATTGTCATTTTCCCCATTTGGATCAACACCTTCTTCCCCATGCAAAGTGGTCTTTGTCTCTACCTCTTTTTGCAAGTCACATGCCACCCCATCATCTAGCCTAGGACCCATGTGATGTATTGTACTTGCACCGGTTGGGTGGTGGTCTAGCTCACTCCGGCTCGCCGGCGCCGGCGAAATTCCAGCCACCTCCTCGGAGTTGAGCATTTCCATTGCAATCTTCTTCTCTTCCATCTTTGCTGTCGACTCCTTCATCGGCTCAACTACCTCCCGGAAACCGGATTTGACTGGTGGGTCCACTAGGTCATCGTCCGAGATTCCGGCAGCAAAATACCGTTCATGGTCGAGAAGGAGTAAGTGACCCGTAGCTGCTTCGAAGCTGCCCGGCCTCGCCATTTGAGCAAACGTTCTCATCGTATACCCATCGGAAGGCTGCTCTCCTTCCGGCGACGCCATCTCCTCATCATTTTTCCCGGCGAGTAGCTCCTCGGCCATTTCGAAGATCATTTTTTTCTTGATTCGACTAACCCCCGAAATAGTCTCAAGGCCTGTGCATTTCAGCTCACGTCGGCCTCTCTCAAGGAAAGGAGTCCCGGCCCTCTTCGTCTTTGGCCGTGGGATGAAAGGGAGACTCCGTTCCGGCGAGCGGGGTGATTGGATCGTGTGAGATGAAACCGTAGCAGCCTCAACCGCCGGTTCTCCGCCGGCCTTCACCATAGTCGTGGCTGAAGATTACATTTCACCTCCCTCAAAGGGGAGGGAGGGAGGGTGGACGAAATCTAGAGAGAAGGGAGAGCAAGTCCTTCGATGTGAGCGGTTCCATTATTGCAAGAAATTGAATCAAGTGAGCATGAATTAATCTTGTGGTGTTTTTTGCTTTTTGATAGTTCTTGCTTTTGGTTGTAAAAGCTACGTGTAATCTTATGTCTTGAGATAGGGCAATTGTAACCGAGAACTATTTTGCTCTGTAGGGATGAGGGACCCACGAACCCTCCACCGTGAAGGTGTTTGAAAAAAAAAATGTTCGGGATATTCTCGGGGACAAAGACTTGTGGCCTGTCGGTGTTTGGAATTCCCCAGAACAGGTCCGCCATTGTTTTTAGAGTGTGGTTTGGTTTCGGGTTGGTGTCGTTACTACCGGCCTGGTTCGGGACATTCGTGTTTTTGCTCGACATCCCTCCTGTTCTAGCCACAGAGTATCGGCTCGGTTGACCGGGGTTGGCTTGGGGCTTCTCCGGAGCATACCCAATCTTGTGAGGGTCTGAAGCCCCCGTAACGGCCGAAGCGCACGGAACCCCCGAGACGCCCGAGACGCCCGAGATACCCGACATGCCCGAGACTCCCGAGACGTCCGAGACGTCCGTGACGCCCGACGTTTGCTTGTTCCTCGGCACTGAAATCGGGGCGCGATTGGTATCGACCGACCCTCATCCCTTTCCAACATGACGTGGGATGGCTGGCCACCCGTCTTTGGCTTCGGCCATACACCTGCATTTCCGGGCTGCGGATGTCCATTTTCAAAGGAGTCCCAAAGTCTACGTGTTCTCACCCTCTCAAGGGGTAGGAAGTCCTCGTAGGATGGAGCATGCGATTCCCAAAGCATTGGCTCTGGTGGAGCGGTGGCCGTCGGCCGGAGAGAAGGGGACTCGGCCGACGAGAGCTCAACCTCCGAGTGATTGGGAATGATAAGGGGCTGCGCCGCCTTGTTGTCAATCATTTCCTCCGTGTCCATAGAGGCAAGATGGAGGATGTTGTCCTTTTTTCCACCCATCTCGCTACCCGCGACCAATGCACCATGTGACTCGTCTAGTTGGTATGGGACCATGCTACTTTCCAAGAGGGGATTTGTTTCTCTTACCAAATTAGGGATGTTGACAATCGTATCTCCCAAGGTACCCTGTCAGCACATGTGACGCCTCCGTTAGGATGGTAAGGGACAAAGGAGCTTTTCAAAAGGGATTTTGTTCCTTTATCCAAATTTGGCAAGCTGACTACTCCAACCACCACGGGGTGTTGTGCATCACGTTGGCCAGCATGAAGAGGTGGGGGGACGTACGCGGCTGGATCTCTACTTGCTCCAACGGTCGACCGGCCGTCGCCGGAGGGTAGGATCTCCTCGGTATCATAGCTATGCTCTTTTTCCGCGTTGTCGACCATGAAGTCGCCCGTGGACTCCGTAGGAGTCCCCTCCTTGTCTGGCGATAGGGTTGCCGGAAAAAGGGGTCCCTTACGTTTCAACGTCTCGGAGGGAGACCCTTCATCCGCCCCAAAGGAGAGTTTCTTCCGAAGTTGCTTATCCTTCGGGAGAGGTGAAGGCACGAACCTTTTCCGACCGGTTCCTTTGGAAGAGGGAGCCGGGGATGCTCTTTCTATCCACAATCCGACTCTTCTTGGTTTTCTTTTTCGAACCTATGGCCGGTAGCTTCGAAGTTGTGTCCTCACTCGAGAGGAAGACCATTTGTTGGTCCGGGATAGTCCTCGCCTCCTCGGGGTCCGCGAGGGAGGGGTAGGGTTCGGTGAGGGTTCCGGCATGGCCGGCCTAGTGACGTCCTCGCAAGGCCGGTTGTGAGAGGTTTCGGGGTGAGTTGGCTCTCGTTTCCGGCCAAAGAGGAGATTCAAGGTTTTGGAGCGACGAGTTTGGAGTGAGTGTTGGTGAGGGTTGCGCACGAGATGAATGAGACGTGGGAGTGGTAGGAAGCGGGTGTTCAACGTCCGGCGGAGCAGCAAACTTGTGATGGTTGGGTGGGAGAATCTAGAGAGAAGGGAGAGCTTCTCTCTCTTTTAATTCCGTTTCACTGATTCTTTTTTCGTAATGAGGATATGCTTAGCATTAATGAAGTTCCAATTTAGCGTACCTTTCAATTTGAAGTTGGATAGGGCCTTGCGAATAAAGTGGGGGGCTGGGATGGAGTGTGAGAATTTTCCAATCAGGGCGAGCCCCATGCGATCTGCAAGTTCAGTATTATTAGTATCAGGTATATTAAGACAAGGAATACCGTAGTTCGTAGTCTCTCTCTCTAAAACTCCTCGACGTCGACGGTAACCTAGGTGACTTCCCCACCGACGGGCCAGCTGAGGGGCACGCTCAGTCTCTCGGCCAAGGTATCTCGTGTCCAGCCGTAGGCGACGTGTGTTTGCACCTGATTTCATGGTGAAATCCAGTGGTGAGCTGCCGGAGGGGGATGCCACGGTTGTAAGCTTCACAACGCAGCCCCTCTCCTTGACGGAATGGAACTTCCCCTCGATCTCAAGACCCAAAACAAAGCGGGCAGGTACGCCGCATCTGGAGAAACCACGACGAGCCCTCATTTGTGCCGGCTCTGAATTTGGATCGAAGGTTAGTAGGGCCAAAAAGAAGATGGTATTTGAAATGGTCGAGAATCTAGCCGTCGAGACCCATGGTGAAGGGAAGGGATCGTCGAAAATAGGGCAAGTCCGTATTGGGGAGATGTTGAGCTCGTTAGCTCAAATGGCAAATGACGGGCGATCTCCCACGATTGTAATGGAAAAGCTCAACTCTGAGGAGGTGGCCGAATGTCGCCGGTGTCGGCGTGCCAGAGTGAGCTGGGCAAACAGCTACCGTTGCAAGTACATTACATCCAATGGATCCTAAGCTAGATGGTGGGGTGGCATGTTAGGTTTTGGAAGCATGTGACTTACAAAAAGAGGTAAAGACAAAGTCTACTTTGCATGGACCCAAGATACGATGGTGCGGATTTCACATGGGCTAAAAACAGGCCATTTGAAAGGTTGAACCGGTTTTTCGTTAGTGAGGCATGGACCAACGCGTTTGAGGCGACAAGGGTAACCAACCTTCCATATAGCCAACAGGTTGAAGACAATTGGAAACGCTCTCTAACTTCTCTCTCTAGATTTTCCAACGCCGACGGTAATCTAGCCGGCCTCCCCGCCGAAACGTGCGTGGTCTCTCGGCCAAGGCTCACTTTGCTCGGTCGGTGGTGATATGTGCTCGCACCCGCCTCAATGGTGAAGGCCGGTGGCGAGGTGCCGGAGGAGGAGGCCACAGGCGTTATCCATGCGTCACACACCCTCTATACGCCGGAATGGACCTTCTCAACGTTGGACCGGCCAAAAACAAAGAGGATAGGAACCCCATATCCGGTGAAATCACGGCAAACCCTCAAGCGTGCCGGCCTTGAAACGGGCTCGGAGGTGAGTAGGACTAAGAAGAGGATGATTTTGGAATTGGCGGACAACCTTGTCGCCGAACGTCATGGTGAAGGGAGGAGGTCGCCGGAGGTTGAACATGCTTGTGTTGGGGAGATGCTGAACGCATTAGCTCAAATGGCTAATGAGGGAAGCGCGCCAACGGGTGATTTGGAGGAACCCGATTATGAGGGGGTAGCCGGAACTTCGCCGGCGCCGGCCAGCCGGAACGATGATGTAACACCCAAGGAGAGGGTGCTGGTCAACCATCAGCACGTGGAAGGTACAAGGGTCCATGTGATTCCTTGTCTTGATGTGGGGGGGGAAGGAAGTGTTGGCTCTCTTTTGGTAAGTGGCAATTTGAATTCCAATTCTACTCCATGTGCCACACACCCTCCTCCCATACCAATCGGCCATGGTGAAAACAAGGGGGACCGGCCTCCCGCCGCTCAGACGCCGGAAAACTAGCCGGAAAACATGGGGCCGCCGGTGGGAGCTTGGAAGGTGGAGAAACTACTCCACCACCAAGGGGGGTCGGGGAGCCGGGAAGGAGAATCAGCCTCGGACATGCCCCTTAAGGCCGAGCCAATCCCCTTGGATGACACCAAGATTAAGGCCGTGGGGAAGGTCGGATGCTTCGAAGGCACACCATCCCTTACCTTCTCCGATTCAGAAACGGATGTCCTCTCGGAGAAGTTAGGGCTAACCGTCGTTGGAAAATTCTCACACTCGCTCCCATCTTCCTCCCAAATTTAAAGAAGCATTGGAGGTTTGGGGTTAGTGGGTTCTTTCACTTGGAAATACTTGAACGCTAAGCACATTTTAATTCAATTCCAAGCGATAGCCGACTAAGCTAAGGTCTTAAATTGCCCCAATGGGAACCCCAATTGGTATGACGATATCTACCCGATGAGGGTGTTCAAGTGGGCGCCGTACTTTGATACATTCTTCGAGTCGCCGGTTGTTACCGTTTGGTGTAACGTCATGGGAATCCCGGCGCATCTCTTTGAGGAATCGGCTCTCATGGCAATCGGTAAACTTCTAAGCAAGCCGCTACAAGCCGACCATGCCACAATCCATCAAAGCCGGCTCTCATTCGCGAGGATTTGTGTAGAGATTGACATCTCTACTTCCCCGACGGAAGAGATCATCCTTAATATCCGAGGCAAAGATTCAAGGTACAAAGTGGCATGGGACCGTATTCCATTGTTTTGCGCTAATTGCAAACATGTTGGGCATGAGGAAGAGGATTGAAATGCAGCTGGAAGGAAGGCTCGGGTAGACACAAGGATCGCCGAGCAACATCCAAGGAGAACCACGCGAGCCATACCGCCAGACCATCCGACGTGAGTGGCGCCCAAAGGCGGAGGCTTGGTCTGGCGCTGCATCGACCTCTGGACATTTGGAGAAGGTTAAAGATTGTAACAACCACATGGAGAACACTGAGGGTACTTCGAGTGCGGGACCGTCAAAGCCAAGAGTAGCTAGTAGGAGGCAACCAAATGTGGACGAGGATGGCTTACAATTGGTGTCGAGGAAGAGGAAGGGAAAGGTACATGAGGGAGTTATGCACACCAAGGCTCCACACTTTGATGATTGGCATTTGAAGGAGAATGTTGCTACGGTGACGTTTGGGAGTGTTAAATCAGGTACAATTGACTAGGGCTGACAAATCGTACGGATTGGGTCGTTATAATGTCAATCTGATAATGACCCAACCCAATAAGGCCTAACCTGAACCCGACCTGTTAAGGAAACTGTAAATCCGAACACGAACCCGACCTGCTACCTTCAAATCCGAACACGACCCGCACTCGACACGATATAATATTGGTTGACACGACACGATAAAAATCCGAACCTGATATTACACTATTAAAACCTAATATTACACTATTAAATCTTAATTTTTAACCTAATTTACACAATTAAAATTCGTTTTATACTATTTAAACCTAATTTATAAGAAATTAAAAAATCAAAGTAATATATATTTTTTAAATAATAATAAAAATAATAATATTATTCTTAATGGGTTACCCGTATCCGACCTGCATCCAACCCGAACCCAACCCGAAATTATCGGGTTCTTAATGGGTCAACCCGATAAGGACACGAATCCAATAAGACTTGACCCCAACCCAATAATTTCCTGCGGATTCGTGTCAGATTATCGTGTCGTGTCGAAAATTGGCAGCCCTACAATTGACTCAAGTTTTAGCTCCATGAATGTCGCATGTGGGCCCCCCAATCGGAAAATAGAGGGCCTCATCGAGGACCTGGATCCAGGAGGGTGTGTCCCTTGCGGAGGCATCCCTATTGCGGGCCTTAACTAGGTGATAGACAAAGGTTTTGGGGATGCAAAGGCTGCATCAAATCGTAATAGGATTTTGAGAGTACATAGATAACTACCCTAGTTGTTAGGGAGGCCCGTGTTGTACTCTAATTTGTCATGCCTTGGCGAGTCGTCACTTTAATCTTGATGAAATGGTGCACGACCTCATCAGTTCTCAGCAGCACATGCAGAACAACTTACAGTCGAACAATGACGTAGTCCACAAGCTTCAGGATGCTCAGCAAGAACAAAAGGCGGCAATGGATATGTTAGCAAGGCAGCTGTCACATATTGCTACTTCCTTAAGTGACATGCGAGGTAATGAGGGTAAAGTTCCTGCCTTAGTAAAACCGCCTGATAGGGGCATTATTAGCCAAATTACCTTAAGGTCTGGGAAGGGGTACGAAGGCCCAGCAATGAGACCGAAGGAAGTCACATATCCCACCGAGGGCAAGGAGACAGGGGGTATAACCTCTAGACCGAGGAACTTGGCTGCAAACAATCCCATGATTAAAGATGAACTCAGGGCAGGAGATTTGGAGAAACCATTGCCTGGAGAAACTGAACCATTTTTCCTTGATCCAGGGCCAGAGTTGGTAAGGGGGGAGGAGAAGAAAGAAGTCGAAGAATTCTCGGCCGGTAGCTCTACAAGAACAGGGAAGCGACCGAAACCATTCCCAAGCCGAGGGGAAGTAAAGAAAAAAAAGGATGAGCCGGTAGATTTTATGGACATTTTTGGGAAGCTAGAAATCAATCTACCATTCTTAAAGGCTCTGAAATTGTCAGTGTTTAGCAAGTTTATCAAGGAATTTATAGCTGGTAAGGCGAGACCTAGTGGAAAAATTTTGATAGGCGAGAATGTGTCCGCGGTAATTCAGAAGCGGAGGATGCCTTCAAAATGCAATGATCCAGGTATGTTTACTTTGCCCATCTCTATTGGTGATGTGAAAATCGAACATGCTATGTGTGACTTAGGTGCATCCATAAATGTGTTACCACTTTCTATATACAAGAAGTTAGTAGGGGTAGGCATGGTGGACACGAAAGTTGTGATCCAATTGGTAGACAGGTCATGCATTTGTCCTGAAGGAGTGCTTGAGAACGTGATAGTAAAGGTATATGACTTCTTGTACCCAGCTGATTTCCATGTGATTAGGATGAGTGATAGTGAGTTTGCAGAGTCTGGCGGAGTACTTTTAGGGAGACCTTTCCTACGTACCGCTAAGACTATCATTGATGGCACCATTTGCCTTGATTACAATGGGGAGAAATATGCATTCAGCATAGATGAGGCAATGAAGAAACCTCTTGACATTGAAAATTTGCATGCTATAGATGTTATTAACCACTTGGTCCAGGAATATCTTGAGACCGAATTAATGCAGGAGCAGATTGTGAATTCTGAGATGAGTCATGCTATTGATAGAGAAGTAGCAGGGTGGTGTCAAGCAATGAAAACAAGTGAGTTATCAGATGAGGAGCTAGCCGAAGCAATTCTGGAATTCTGCACGAACCCGGAGCTAGCTAGATCAAGGAAGACACCTTATGTGGCGAGCATGGAAAGTTCTACTGAGTCTACGAAGGGAATAACAACTGAGTCGACAGAGAAAAATCCCTTACCCCAGGAAAAAGATGTCCGCAAGAAAGAACTGAAAATACTTCCACCAGGTGTCAAGTATGCGTATCTAGAGGAGAATGAAACTTTCCCTGTGATTATTAACAGCAGCTTGACCGAGGGACAAGAAGATGAACTGCTGAAGGTAATTCGGAGGAACAAGAAGGCTATTGGGTGGACACTCTCTGATTTGGTAGGAATCAGTCCAGATTTGTGCATGCATCACATTCGGCTAGAAGAGGGAGCAAAAGCCTGCAGAGATCCTCAACGCAAATTGAATCCTAACATGAGAAGGAGGTGCTGAAGGAAGTATTGAAGCTACTCTCCTCCTGTAGCTCACCACCGGACTTCCACTCCGGCGAAGAGAGGGGCTGCATCGTGTGAACCAAAGCCGCGGCCTCCCCCTCCGGTAGCTCACCACCGGACTTCACCATGTATCGGATGCAACAATCACATTTCACCTCCCTCAAAGGGAGGGAGGAAGAGTGGGCGAAATCTAGAGAGAAGGAGGAGCTTCTCTCTCAAAACTTAGGACGGACTATCTGTCATATCCTTGACCTGGGAGTCTAGCGTTTCATTTTCAGTTTGATGTTTTTCTACGTGTGATATTGCAGATCGTATTCACATGGGGCAGGGAGTTGAGGAGTAAAATTTTGGAGAGAGTTAGCACACCGGTTCGAATTTCAAAAGGTAACTTTATGGGGAGGCGTACGGTCGCTTGCGTCACGCCTGCAACCACCGGCAAAACCATCCTTTCCCATACCTACAGGCTATAACCGTGCTCTCTTTTTTATTTTCCATATCATACTCACTCTCTCTACGAAAAAAAAATCCCCAAAATTTTCTCTCTCAAATTCTCTCTCTAACCCTAATCAACGAATTTTTTTCTTCCGAGTTCTTGCGAAATTCTACAGATTCCGCCATGGAGAACACACAAAACACAGGAAGCACCTCTGGATCCGCCGAATCTAACGCAGCGTCGTTCATGGCCGATCTATTGCAGAAACTTGGGGGGCTAGAGGAGGCGGTGAAGGCGTTCGATTACAGAGATTATTAACAGCAGCTTGACCGAGGGAAAAAGATCCCTTACCCCAGGAAATCCAAGGAAAAAGATCCCTTACCCCAGCTAGAGAAAAATCCCTTACCCCAGGAAAAAGATGTCCGCAAGAAAGAACTGAAAACACTTCCACCAGGTGTCAAGTATGCGTATCTAGAGGAGAATGAAACTTTCCCTGTGATTATTAACAGCAGCTTGACCGAGGGACAAGAAGAGGAACTGCTGATGGTAATTCGGAGGAACAAGAAGGCTATTGGGTGGACACTCTCTGATTTGGTAGGAATCAGTCCAGATCTGTGCATGCATCATATTCGGCTAGAAGAGGGAGCAAAAGCCTGCAGAGATCCTCAACGCAAATTGAATCCTAACATGAGGGAGGAAGTGCTAAAGGAAGTATTGAAGCTACTCTCCCTATGTATCATTTATTCCATACCAGACAGTGAATGGGTGAGTCCAGTACATATGGTACCAAAGAAGTCGGGAATACAGGTGGTCAAGAACGACAAGAATGAGTTGGTGCCCACTCGACTAGTTACTGGGTGGAGGATGTGCATTGACTATAGGAAGTTAAATGAAGCGACTAAGAAAGACCATTTCCCTCTACCTTTCATTGACCAGATGTTGGAGAGGTTGGCGGGCAAGTAATAGTTTTGTTTTCTAGACGGATATAGTGGGTATTTTCAAATCTATGTGGATCCCGAGGACCAGGAGAAGATAACTTTCACGTGTCCCTTCGGAACGTATGCTTACAGAAGGATGTCGTTTGGTCTGTGCAATGCGCCAGGCACTTTTCAGCGGTGTATGATGAGTATCTTCTCGGATATCCTAGAGGATTGCATCGAGATTTTTATGGACAACTTCACTGTGTACGGGAATTCATTTGACTCATGTTTTGGCAAGTTTGGATATAGTGTTGAGGAGGTGCCAGGAAAAGCATTTGGTTTTGAATTTCGAGAAATGCCACTTTATGGTCCCAGAAGGAATTGTCCTAGGGCATGTGGTATCAGAAAGAGGTATACAGGTAGACCAAGCAAAGATTGATGTGATCTCAAAACTGCCTTACCCGACAAATCAGAAAGAAGTAAGAGGATTCCTAGGGCATACTGGATACTATAGGAGGTTCATAAAAGATTTCGCAAAGATTGCTCAGCCACTCACTCACTTGTTGCATAACGATGTCGATTTTGTTTTCGATGAGGAGTGCAAAAAGGCTTTTCAGCTGTTGAAGTATAGACTAGTAACTGCTCCCATTATTAGAGCACCCGACTGGAATCTACCCTTTGAAATAATGTGCGACGCAAGTGATTACGCAGTAGGGACGGTGCTAGGTCAAAGAGTCGATGGGAAAAGCTATGTGATCTTTTATGCGTCAAAAACGCTCAATCAAGCCCAGAAAAATTATGACACCACGGAGAAGGAAATGTTGGGAGTTGTGTGCTCATTTGAGAAGTTTCGCCCGTACTTGCTGGGGTCTAAGGCGATAGTTTTCACCGATCACGCTGCAATAAAGTACTTACTGGCGAAGAAGGAGTCTAAGCCAAGGTTAATCCGTTGGGTTTTACTCTTACAAGAATTTGACTGAGAAGTCAGAGACAAGAAAGGAACAGAGAACAAGGTAGCCGACCACTTGAGTCGCATTTACCAGGGAGAAACAGACGAAGCAATACCTGATGCGTTCCCGGAGGAACTTCTATATTATCTGGAAAGTTCGCCTAGACATATCAATTGGGAAGAGATAATGGCAGTAACGGTCCAGGAGATGCTGAAAAAGGAAAATGCCAGATAAACGCTAAGCCGTGGTTCGCAGACCTAGCAAATTACTTGGTCACCAGAGAAGTGCCCAGTTCCCAAGAAATTTCTCGGGCCCAGAAGATGAAACTTAAAAGCGAAGCCAAGTACTATTTTTGGGACGACCCGTATCTATGGAGGATGAGAGCTGACCAAGTAATTAGGAGATGTATTCCAGAGTGGGAACAAAGGGATGTGCTGAATCATAGCCACGCTCTAGCGTGTGGAGGTCACTTTGGACCAAGGAAGACCGCGAGGAAGGTGTTAGTCAGCGGGTTTTACTGGCCTATATTGCATAAGGATGAGTTCGAATTCTGTCAGAATTGTGAAAGGTGTCAACAGACTGGGGGAATCTCCAAAAGAGATGAAATGTCGCAAGTCCCTGTCATCGTTTGTGAGATTTTCGACGTCTGGGGAATGGACTTCATGGGTCCATTTCCATCTTCATATGGGAATGCATACATACTTGTGGCGGTGGATTATGTTTCGAAATGGATAGAGGCAAAAGCTACCACATCTTACGAAGCTGGTGAGGTGCCAAAATTTCTTAGGGCTAACATTTTTAACAGGTACGGTGTTCCTAGGGCTGTTATTTTGGATCAAGGAACTCACTTCCGGAACTGTACGATAGAAGCTCTGATGAAGAAGTATGGAGTCCACCACAGGTTGTGTACACCTTATCATCCTCAGTCTAACGGCTAGGCAGAAATATCAAATAGGGAGATCAAAGCTATACTTGAAAAGACAGTGAATCCGTCAAGGAAAGACTGGAGTAAGAGGCTTGACGACTGACGCATTATGGGCTTACAGGACAGCATATAAGACACCTATTGGGATGTCTCCGTACAGGTTAGTGTTCGGCAAGATGTGCCACTTGCCAGTTGGACTGGAGCACAAGGCATACTGGGCGGTCAGGAGATTAACATGAATCCTCAAGCTTGTGAGGAAGAGAGGAAATTGCAGCTCCAGGAGTTGGAAGGATTGAGGCTTTTTTTTTAATCAAACACACCCCAAAGGGCGGAGGGTTGAGGCGGACCCACACCTGTGCATTACCAAAACCATTGGTTACAAACAAACATAAACCGAGTCGCCCAAAAGTGACGACTCGCCAAGGCATGACAAATTAGAGTACAACGAGGGCCTCCCTAATAACTAGAGGTGGTCATCTATATACTCTCAAAATCCAATTACCATTTGATACAACCTTTGTATCCCCAACACTTCTGTACATCACCTAGCTAAGGCCCGCAATAGGGATACCTCCGCTAGGTACATGCCCTCCTGGATCAAGGTCCTCCATGTGGCGCTCTATCTCCCGGTTGGGGAGCCCACATGCGACACTCATGGAGCTAAAGCTCGCGTCATTCGCACCCGATGGGACACTCCCAAATGTCACCGTAGCAACATTCTCCTTCAAATGCCAATCATCCACGTGTGGAGCCTTGGTGTGCATATCGCCCTCATGCACTTTTCCTTTCCTCCTCCTCGACACCAATTGGAAGCCATCCTCATCCACATTTGGGTGACTCCTATTAGCCACTCTTGACTTTGACGATCCCGCACCCAATGTACCCTCGATGTACTCCGCGTGGTTGTTACAATCTTTGGACTTCTCCAACTGTCCAATGGACGATGGAGTGCCATTCGCCTTTGGGCGCCACTCACGGTGGATGATCTTGGCGGCATGGCTTGAAAGGTTCTCCTTGTATGATGCTCGGCGACCCTTGTCTCTACCCCTAGACTTCCTTCCTGCTGCATGGCAATCCTCTTTCTCATGCCCAACATGTTTACAATTATCACAAAACAATGGAATACGGTCCCATGCCACTTTGTACCTCGAGTCTTTGCCTCGGATATTAAGGATGATCTCTTCCGTCGGGGGAGTAGAGATGTCAATCTCTACGCAAATCCTTGCGAAGGAGAGTCGGCTTTGATGAATTGTGGCATGATCGGCTTGTAGTGGCTTGCCAAGGAGCTTACCGATTGCCAAGAGGGCCGATTCCTCATAGAGATGAGCAGGTATACCTAATATGTTACACCACACGGCAACAATTGGCGACTCAAAGAACGTGTCAAAATCCGGCGCCCACTTGAACACCCTCATCGGATGGCAATTAACATACCAATTCGGACTCCCATTAGGGCCATTTAGCACCTTAGCATAGTCGGCCACCTCTTGAAATTGGAGTAAAATATGCTTAGCATTCAAGTATTTCCATGCGAATGCTCCAACTAGCCCCATGCCACTAAGACTTTTTTGAATTTGGGTTGTGGACGGGAGTGAATGGGAGAACTTCCCGACAATAGCTAGCCCTAGCTTCTCCGAGAGAAAATCCGTTTCAAAATCGGAAAAGGAGAGCGATGGCGTACCTTCAAAAGAGCCGGTTGTACCCAAAGGCTTGGTCTTGCCGTCGTCCAAGGGGATTGGCTCGGACTTTCGATTTGGGGCCGATGAACCCTCCACGGCCCCGGTCCCCCCGCGGTTGGAATGATTCGTTGCCGCCTTCCATACATTCGCCGGCGGTGCCAGCGTTTCCGGCGAAGATTCCGGCGGTGCCAGCTTTTCCGGTGACGGCTCCGGTGGTTGTGCCACGGGGGCACGGTCTTCCATGCATGCATCAGCCTCAAGGTGGAGGTAAGTAGCACATGGTATTGCTTGTGAGTACAAATTGTCATTTTCCCCATTTGGAGCAACACCTTCTTCCCCATGCAAAGTGGTCTTTGTCTCTACCTCTTTTTGCAAGTCACATGATTCCAACACATCACATGCCACCCCATCATATAGCCTAGGACCCATATGATGTATTGTACTTGCACCGGTTGGGTGGTGGTCCAGCTCACTCCGGCTCGCCGGTGCCGGCGAAATTCCGGCCACCTCCTCGGAGTTGAGCATTTCCATTGCAATCTTCTTCTTCTTTTCTTCCATCTTTGCTGTCGACTCCTTCATCGGCTCAACTACCTCCTGGAAACCGGATTTGACTGGTGGGTCCACTAGGTCATCGTCCGAGATTCCGGCAGCAAAATACCGTTCATGGTCGAGAAGGAGTAAGTGACCCGTAGCTGCTTCGAAGGGGCCCGGCCTCACCATTTGAGCAAACGTTCTCATCGTATACCCATCGGAAGGCTGCTCTCCTTCCGGCGGCGCCATCTCCTCATCATTTTTCCCGGCGAGTAGCTCCTTGGGTATTTCGAAGATCATTTTTTTCTTGATTCAACTAACCCTCGAAATAGTCTCAAGGCCTGTGCGGCATGGCCGGAAGGACGGAAGGTTGCTCGGGAGATAGTTTGGGCTCGGAACGGATGTTGAGGCAGGCGGGAGCCGGTGGGGGTGATGGTGGTTAGCGTGGGGCAAGGTGACGGTCGGCCACCGACGAGTTGTGGGTTGGCGGAAAAAGGAATAACGTGGAACAATAGGTGGAAGGCTCTTAGAGAGAAGGTGGAGCTTCTCACTCTAGGATATCTTGTACATACCTCGAGGAGCCGGTTGTGATTGCTGTTCGTTTGAATCGACGGGTTGAGGGAAGGTGTTGGAGATGGTACCGTACGGAGTAAAATGGGAGTGCGGCGAAGTTGGGAGCGGGTGGTTCGACGCCCGGTGGGGAAGCAAGCCTTGGGACGGATGGGTGGAAAGGGTGGCGTGGTCTCCGACTTGGTGTTCGCCGGAGTGGAAGGGTCGTGGGTGTGTAGGGGTGAAGGGCGGCGGATGTTAGGTTGGAGGATTGTTAGAGAGAAGGAGGAGCATCTCTCAGAAAAATGCTATAGTTTTTCCTTCGTTCTTCGCGTTGTCGAACACGGGCTCGCCATTTGAATCCTTAGAAGCCACCGTCATGTCCGGTGAGGGGTGCGCTGGAAAGATTGAGCCCTTACATTTCACGGACTCGGAGGAGGAACCTCCATCCGTTCCGAAGATGAGTTTCTTCCTTAGTTGATTGTCCTCCGGGATGGCACGAACCTTTTTGGACCATTTCCTTTGGAGGGGGGTGCCGGAGTGCTCTTTCTAGTCACCGTCCGATTCTTCTTGTTCTTTAGTTTCAATTCTTTGGCCGAGATCTTCGAGGTTGCATCATCGCTCGAGAGGAAGACCATTTGTTGGTCCGGGATACTCCTCGCCTCCTCGAGGTCAGCGGGGCCGGGGAGGGGTGCGTTGGGAGATCCGGCATGGCCGACCAAGAGGCATCCTCGTGGGGCCGGTCGAGGGAGGTTTCGATGTAGTTGGCTCTCGATTACCGGCCAAAGTTAGGTGCCAAGGTTCGGAGCTGCTAGGCGGGATGGGTGTTGGTGAAGACGGCGTGCGGAGGTGGGTGGGGGACGGAGCGGTTGGGGGCGGGGTGGGTCTAAGTCCGGCGGAGGAGCGAGCCTTGGGAGGGCAGGGAGGTGTTCGGAGGAGTTGTTAAACCGTGATGCAATGAGGGAGGGATTTTTAGAGAGAAGGAGGAGATTTTTGAATAATCAATGGATCCATCTTCTTGTCCTTGTGCTGAAGTGACTCCGTGTTCGGTCGTGTGGGCAACATTGACACTTGGACGCCATCTCAATTTTCCGCCATTGGAGCTTCGAGTCTACTGGGATCCGGTTCGACAGGATGATATAGATTGGGATACGACGAAGGACCCGTTGGATATATTGATCCAAGAACCCCACGTATAAGGTTTGGCAGCGGACTCCCTAATTGATAATCTGGTTTGATCCACTTCCAGAGCTTGGAAAACCTCGACCCGTTGGCTATATGATCAGCCAAGAACCTCGGTATGGTTGAACGCCACAAGAACTTGCTCAAAGTATCTTGATAAGTTCCAAACAAGTGAAAACCTCTACAAAGAGAATTCAACTCACAAGACAAAGTCTATTTTCGTATTTAATCAATGGTGTCTCAAATGACATGCTTTCATGCCTATTTATAGGCTAGAATGGACTCTTGAAAGTCTCACATCATTAGTAAAACTTAAGACACTTTAAAAAGACTCATAATAAAAGAAAAGTAACTCCTAAACCTTTGGTGTAACTCTAGGATATCTAAAGTCACTTATTTAACATAAAATGTAACTAAAATAGACCCTTCATTTTGGCAGCTCCAACTTGGACAAAAATGCATCATGTATCATCAATTTGGGCCTCCAAAATGTGATATGTAGTGACTCCACACTTCAAGTCTTGGGCTGCCCACAAACTTGAATAATATTCACCACTTGGCCCAATGTAGAATGGTCTTGTAATTGGGCTTTTATTTCAACAACTAAAAGCAACATGGACTCCTTTATCTTCTTAGCTCTAGCTCTTGTAATTGGCCCACTTGGAATGATCAATGGATCCATCTTCTTGTCCTTGTAGATCAGCTTGGGTGTGTCTCCATCACCGGAGGCGACAGTTGAAAATAGCTATGGACTTAGTAAGGCCGGCCTTCCAAATATCATCGAGAACTTGGACAGTTGGCCTATGCGACCGGATGGTCTCTCATGTTGTGGATAGCAAGAACTCTCTAAGTCGCGAGAGGGACCACCTCGGGACATCGGTGTCCCCCATCATGATCGGAGTACCAAGAATGTTAGTGATTGCTTGTTGGGATAGCCCGGCCTGGTCTTGAAGCAATTGTAATCTAGGTTCGACCCAAGACCCATCCCTTATGAAATCCTCAACCAAAGCCTTGGGGGTCCCCCCCTATCATCTAAGCAATGTTCTCGAAGGGGGGAGTCCTTGATCCAAACATCATCCCAGAAATATACCCTCCCTTGTCCTAACATCCATCGAATAAATGGTTGCGCTTGTGTCCGGGCTTTCAGAAGCCTTTTCCAAATCGGGCTGTTCCTCCCCGAGGGTCTAGCTGTGAGGGGAGAAACATTGTTGCAATACTTAGCCATCAGGTACTTAGCCCACAATGAGTTTTGCTCGCTAAACCGCCACCAGAGTTTGATATTAAACGCGCGCAACACTTCCTTTGGTCGCTAAACCGCCACCAGAGTTTGATCCAATGAGTTTTCCTTTTGTCACTCGATGCTCCCCAAAAAAACCGCGCAAGCTGCTGATCCAATTGCTTGAGTGCGCCCCCGGTAGGTTCGATTGCCTGGAAGATATGAAGTGGGACCGCCTCCGGAGTACTTTTGATAAGCATGAGCCTCCCACCGAAAGAGAGGTGTCGATGGGCCCACCCCGAGACCCTTCTAGCGATTTTCTCCCAGAGAAACATGAACATATCCGTACGTTTGCATCCCCGGTAAATTGGGACAACCTTTGTATCCCCAACACTTCTGTCCATCACCTAGCTAAGGCCCGCAATAGGGATACCTCCGCTAGGTACATGCCCTCCTGGATCAAGGTCCTCGATGTGGCCCTCTATCTCCCGGTTAGCTGCTTCGAAGGGGCCCGGCCTCACCATTTGAGCAAACGTTCTCATCGTATACCCATCGGAAGGCTGCTCTCCTTCCGGCGACGCCATCTCCTCATCATTTTTCTCGGCGAGTAGCTCCTCGGCCATTTCGAAGATCATTTTTTTCTTGATTCAACAAACCCCCGAAATAGTCTCAAGGCCTGTGCGGCATGGCCGGAAGGACGGAAGGTTGCTCGGGAGATAGTTTGGGCTCGGAACGGATGTTGAGGCAGGCGGGAGCCGGTGGGGGTGATGGTGGTTAGCGTGGGGCAAGGTGACGGTCGGCCGCCGACGAGTGGTGGGTTGGCGGAAGAAGGAATAACGTGGGACAATAGGTGGAAGGCTCTTAGAGAGAAGGTGGAGCTTCTCACTCTAGGATATCTTGTACTGACCTCGAGGAGCCGGTTGTGATTGCTGTTCGTTTGAATCGACGGGTTGAGGGAAGGTGTTGGAGATGGTACCGTACGGAGTAAAATGGGAGTGCGGCGAAGTTGGGAGCGGGTGGTTCGACGCCCGGTGGGGAAGCAAGCCTTGGGACGGATGGGTGGAAAGGGTTGCGTGGTCTCCGACTTGGTGTTCGCCGGAGTGGAAGGGTCGTGGGTGTGTAGGGGTGAAGGGCGGCGGATGTTAGGTGGGAGGATTGTTAGAGAGAAGGAGGAGCATCTCTCAGAAAAATGCTATAGTTTTTCCTTCGTTCTTCGCGTTGTCGAACACGAGCTCGCCATTTGAATCCTTAGAAGCCACCGTCATGTCCGGTGAGGGGTGCGCTGGAAAGATTGAGCCCTTACATTTCACGGACTCGGAGGAGGAACCTCCATCCGTTCCGAAGATGAGTTTCTTCCTTAGTTGTTTGTCCTCCGGGATGGCACGAACCTTTTTGGACCATTTCCTTTGGAGGGGGGTGCCGTAGTGCTCTTTCTAGTCACCGTCCAATTCTTCTTGTTCTTTAGTTTCAATTCTTTGGCCGAGATCTTCGAGGTTGCATCATCGCTCGAGAGGAAGACCATTTGTTGGTCCGGGATACTCCTCGCCTCCTCGAGGTCAGCGGGGCCGGGGAGGGGTGCGTTGGGAGATCCGGCATGGCCGACCAAGAGGCGTCCTCGTGGGGCCGGTCGAGGGAGGTTTCGATGTAGTTGGCTCTCGATTACCGGCCAAAGTTAGGTGCCAAGGTTCGGAGCTGCTAGGCGGGATGGGTGTTGGTGAAGACGGCGTGCGGAGGTGGGTGGGGGACGGAGCGGTTGGGAGCGGGGTGGGTCTAAGTCCGGCGGAGGAGCGAGCCTTGGGAGGGCAGGGAGGTGTTTGGAGGAGTTGTTAAACCGTGATGCAATGAGGGAGGGATTTTTAGAGAGAAGGAGGAGATTTTTGAATAATCAATGGATCCATCTTCTTGTCCTTGTGCTGAAGTGACTCCGTGTTCGGTCGTGTGGGCAACATTGACACTTGGACGCCATCTCAATTTTCCGCCATTGGAGCTTCGAGTCTACTGGGATTCGGTTCGACAGGATGATATAGATTGGGATACGACGAAGGACCCGTTGGATATATTGATCCAAGAACCCCACGTATAAGGTTTGGCAGCGGACTCCCTAATTGATAATCTGGTTTGATCCACTTCCAGAGCTTGGAAAACCTCGACCCGTTGGCTATATGATCAGCCAAGAACCTCGGTATGGTTGAACGCCACAAGAACTTGCTCAAAGTATCTTGATAAGTTCCAAACAAGTGAAAACCTCTACAAAGAGAATTCAACTCACAAGACAAAGTCTATTTTCGTATTTAATCAATGGTGTCTCAAATGACATGCTTTCATGCCTATTTATAGGCTAGAATGGACTCTTGAAAGTCTCACATCATTAGTAAAACTTAAGACACTTTAAAAAGACTCATAATAAAAGAAAAGTAACTCCTAAACCTTTGGTGTAACTCTAGGATATCTAAAGTCACTTATTTAACATAAAATGTAACTAAAATAGACCCTTCATTTTGGCTGCTCCAACTTGGACGAAAATGCATCATGTATCATCAATTTGGGCCTCCAAAATGTGATATGTAGTGACTCCACACTTCAAGTCTTGGGCTGCCCACAAACTTGAATAATATTCACCACTTGGCCCAATGTAGAATGGTCTTGTAATTGGGCTTTTATTTCAACAACTAAAAGCAACATGGACTCCTTTATCTTCTTAGCTCTAGCTCTTGTAATTGGCCCACTTGGAATGATCAATGGATCCATCTTCTTGTCCTTGTAGATCAGCTTGGGTGTGTCTCCATCACCGGAGGCGACAGTTGAAAATAGCTATGGACTTAGTAAGGCCGGCCTTCCAAATATCATCGAGAACTTGGACAGTTGGCCTATGCGACCGGATGGTCTCTCATGTTGTGGATAGCAAGAACTCTCCAAGTCGCGAGAGGGACCACCTCGGGACATCGGTGTCCCCCATCATGATCGGAGTACCAAGAATGTTAGTGATTGCTTGTTGGGATAGCCCGGCCTGGTCTTGAAGCAATTGTAATCTAGGTTCGACCCAAGACCCATCCCTTATGAAATCCGCAACCAAAGCCTTGGGGGTCCCCCCCTATCATCTAAGCAATGTTCTCGAAGGGGGGAGTCCTTGATCCAAACATCATCCCAGAAATATACCCTCCCTTGTCCTAACATCCATCGAATAAATGGTTGCGCTTGTGTCCGGGCTTTCAGAAGCCTTTTCCAAATCGGGCTGTTCCTCCCCGAGGGTCTAGCTGTGAGGGGAGAAACATTGTTGCAATACTTAGCCATCAGGTACTTAGCCCACAATGAGTTTTGCTCGCTAAACCGCCACCAGAGTTTGATATTAAACGCGCGCAACACTTCCTTTGCTCGCTAAACCGCCACCAGAGTTTGATCCAATGAGTTTTCCTTTTGTCACTCGATGCTCCCCAAAAAAACCGCGCAAGCTGCTGATCCAATTGCTTGAGTGCGCCCCCGGTAGGTTCGATTGCCTGGAAGATATGAAGTGGGACCGCCTCCGGAGTACTTTTGATAAGCATGAGCCTCCCACCGAAAGAGAGGTGTCGATGGGCCCACCCCGAGACCCTTCTAGCGATTTTCTCCCAGAGAAACATGAACATATCCGTACGTTTGCATCCCCGGTAAATTGGGACAACCTTTGTATCCCCAACACTTCTGTCCATCACCTAGCTAAGGCCCGCAATAGGGATACCTCCGCTAGGTACATGCCCTCCTGGATCAAGGTCCTCGATGTGGCCCTCTATCTCCCGGTTAGCTGCTTCGAAGGGGCCCGGCCTCACCATTTGAGCAAACGTTCTCATCGTATACCCATCGGAAGGCTGCTCTCCTTCCGGCGACGCCATCTCCTCATCATTTTTCTCGGCGAGTAGCTCCTCGACCATTTCGAAGATCATTTTTTTCTTGATTCAACTAACCCCCGAAATAGTCTCAAGGCCTGTGCGGCATGGCCGGAAGGACGGAAGGTTGCTCGGGGAGATAGTTTGGGCTCGGAACGGATGTTGAGGCAGGCGGGAGCCGGTGGGGGTGATGGTGGTTAGCGTGGGGCAAGGTGACGGTCGGCCGCCGACGAGTGGTGGGTTGGCGGAAGAAGGAATAACGTGGGACAATAGGTGGAAGTCTCTTAGAGAGAAGGTGGAGCTTCTCACTCTAGGATATCTTGTACTGACCTCGAGGAGCCGGTTGTGATTGCTGTTCGTTTGAATCGACGGGTTGAGGGAAGGTGTTGGAGATGGTACCGTACGGAGTAAAATGGGAGTGCGGCGAAGTTGGGAGCGGGTGGTTCGACGCCCGGTGGGGAAGCAAGCCTTGGGACGGATGGGTGGAAAGGGTGGCGTGGTCTCCGACTTGGTGTTCGCCGGAGTGGAAGGGTCGTGGGTGTGTAGGGGTGAAGGGCGGCGGATGTTAGGTGGGAGGATTGTTAGAGAGAAGGAGGAGCATCTCTCAGAAAAATGCTATAGTTTTTCCTTCGTTCTTCGCGTTGTCGAACACGGGCTCGCCATTTGAATCCTTAGAAGCCACCGTAATGTCCGGTGAGGGGTGCGCTGGAAAGATTGAGCCCTTACATTTCACGGACTCGGAGGAGGAACCTCCATCCGTTCCGAAGATGAGTTTCTTCCTTAGTTGCTTGTCCTCCGGGATGGCACGAACCTTTTTGGACCATTTCCTTTGGAGGGGGGTGTCGGAGTGCTCTTTCTAGTCACCGTCCGATTCTTCTTGTTCTTTAGTTTCAATTCTTTGGCCGAGATCTTCGAGGTTGCATCATCGCTCGAGAGGAAGACCATTTGTTGGTCCGGGATACTCCTCGCCTCCTCGAGGTCAGCGGGGGCCGGGGAGGGGTGCGTTGGGGGATCCGGCATGGCCGGCCAAGAGGCGTCCTCGTGGGGCCGGTCGAGGGAGGTTTCGATGTAGTTGGCTCTCGATTACTGGCCAAAGTTAGGTGCCAAGGTTCGGAGCTGCTAGGCGGGATGGGTGTTGGTGAAGACGGCGTGCGGAGGTGGGTGGGGGACGGAGCGGTTGGGAGTGGGGTGGGTCTAAGTCCGGAGGAGGAGCGAGCCTTGGGAGGGCGGGGAGGTGTTCGGAGGAGTTGTTAAACCGTGATGCAATGAGGGAGGGATTTTTAGAGAGAAGGAGGAGATTGTTGAATAATCAATGGATCCATCTTCTTGTCCTTGTGCTGAAGTGACTCCGTGTTGGGTCGTGTGGGCAACATTGACACTTGGACGCCATCTCAATTTTCCGCCATTGGAGCTTCGAGTCTACTGGGATCCGGTTCAACAGGATGATATAGATTGGGATACGACGAAGGACCCGTTGGATATATTGATCCAAGAACCCCACGTATAAGGTTTGGCAGCGGACTCCCTAATTGATAATCTGGTTTGATCCACTTCCAGAGCTTGGAAAACCACGACCCATTGGCTATATGATCAGCCAAGAACCTCGGTATGGTTGAACGCCACAAGAACTTGCTCAAAGTATCTTGATAAGTTCTAAACAAGTGAAAACCTCTACAAAGAGAATTCAACTCACAAGACAAAGTTTATTTTCGTATTTAATCAATGGTGTCTCAAATGACATGCTTTCATGCCTATTTATAGGCTAGAATGGACTCTTGAAAGTCTCACATCATTAGTAAAACTTAAGACACTTTAAAAAGACTCATAATAAAAGAAATGTAACTCCTAAACCTTTGGTGTAACTCTAGGATATCTAAAGTCACTTATTTAACATAAAATGTAACTAAAATAGACCCTTCATTTTGGCTGCTCCAACTTGGACGAAAATGCATCATGTATCATCAATTTGGGCCTCCAAAATGTGATATGTAGTGACTCCACACTTCAAGTCTTGGGCTGCCCACAAACTTGAATAATATTCACCACTTGGCCCAATGTAGAATGGTCTTGTAATTGGGCTTTTATTTCAACAACTAAAAGCAACATGGACTCCTTTATCTTCTTAGCTCTAGCTCTTGTAATTGGCCCACTTGGAATGATCAATGGATCCATCTTCTTGTCCTTGTAGATCAGCTTGGGTGTGTCTCCATCACCGGAGGCGACAGTTGAAAATAGCTATGGACTTAGTAAGGCCGGCCTTCCAAATATCATCGAGAACTTGGACAGTTGGCCTATGCGACCGGATGGTCTCTCATGTTGTGGATAGCAAGAACTCTCCAAGTCGCGAGAGGGACCACCTCGGGACATCGGTGTCCCCCATCATGATCGGAGTACCAAGAATGTTAGTGATTGCTTGTTGGGATAGCCCGGCCTGGTCTTGAAGCAATTGTAATCTAGGTTCGACCCAAGACCCATCCCTTATGAAATCCGCAACCAAAGCCTTGGGGGTCCCCCCCTATCATCTAAGCAATGTTCTCGAAGGGGGGAGTCCTTGATCCAAACATCATCCCAGAAATATACCCTCCCTTGTCCTAACATCCATCGAATAAATGGTTGCGCTTGTGTCCGGGCTTTCAGAAGCCTTTTCCAAATCGGGCTGTTCCTCCCCGAGGGTCTAGCTGTGAGGGGAGAAACATTGTTGCAATACTTAGCCATCAGGTACTTAGCCCACAATGAGTTTTGCTCGCTAAACCGCCACCAGAGTTTGATATTAAACGCGCGCAACACTTCCTTTGCTCGCTAAACCGCCACCAGAGTTTGATCCAATGAGTTTTCCTTTTGTCACTCGATGCTCCCCAAAAAAACCGCGCAAGCTGCTGATCCAATTGCTTGAGTGCGCCCCCGGTAGGTTCGATTGCCTGGAAGATATGAAGTGGGACCGCCTCCGGAGTACTTTTGATAAGCATGAGCCTCCCACCGAAAGAGAGGTGTCGATGGGCCCACCCCGAGACCCTTCTAGCGATTTTCTCCCAGAGAAACATGAACATATCCGTACGTTTGCATCCCCGGTAAATTGGGACAACCTTTGTATCCCCAACACTTCTGTCCATCACCTAGCTAAGGCCCGCAATAGGGATACCTCCGCTAGGTACATGCCCACCTGGATCAAGGTCCTCGATGTGGCCCTCTATCTCCCGGTTAGCTGCTTCGAAGGGGCCCGGCCTCGCCATTTGAGCAAACGTTCTCATCGTATACCCATCGGAAGGCTGCTCTCCTTCCGGCGACGCCATCTCCTCATCATTTTTCTCGGCGAGTAGCTCCTCGACCATTTCGAAGATCATTTTTTTCTTGATTCAACTAACCCCCGAAATAGTCTCAAGGCCTGTGCGGCATGGCCGGAAGGACGGAAGGTTGCTCGGGGAGATAGTTTGGGCTCGGAACGGATGTTGAGGTAGGCGGGAGCCGGTGGGGGTGATGGTGGTTAGCGTGGGGCAAGGTGACGGTCGGCCGCCGACGAGTGGTGGGTTGGCGGAAGAAGGAATAACGTGGGACAATAGGTGGAAGGCTCTTAGAGAGAAGGTGGAGCTTCTCACTCTAGGATATCTTGTACTGACCTCGAGGAGCCGGTTGTGATTGCTGTTTGTTTGAATCGACGGGTTGAGGGAAGGTGTTGGAGATGGTACCGTACGGAGTAAAATGGGAGTGCGGCGAAGTTGGGAGCGGGTGGTTCGACGCCCGGGTGGGGAAGCAAGCCTTGGGACGGATGGGTGGAAAGGGTGGCGTGGTCTCCGACTTGGTGTTCGCCGAGTGGAAGGGTCCGTGGTGGTGTATAGTGACTCAAACTTCATGCATTGGGCTGCCCACTAACTTGAATCATATTCACCATTTGGCCCAATGTAGATTGGTCTTGAAATTGGGCTTTTATTTCATCAACTAAAAAGCATCATGGACTCCTTTATCTTCTTAGCTCTAGCCTCCTTGTAATTGGTCCACTTTGAATGACAATGGATTCCATCTTCTTGTCCTTGTAGATCAGCTTGGGTGTAGCTCCATCATTCCCTTCTTCTTCAAGAGGATTCGTCCTCGAATCTAATTCACCAACATAAGGAGATAAATCAGAAACATTGAAAGTAGCACTTACATTAAACTCACCAGGTAAGTCAAGTTTGTAAGCATTATCATTGACTTTCCAATACTTGGAATGGGTCCATCTCCTCTTGGCTGCAACTTGGACTTTCTTTTCGAAGGAAATCTCTCCTTTCTCATATGCAACCAAACCCAATCTCCCGGCTCAAAGATGACTTGTTTCCGACCCTTGTTGGCTTGCTTTGCATATTGTTCTGTCCTCTTTTCAATGTTGAGTCTTACCCTTTCATGCAATCTTTTCACCATTTCGGCCTTAGCTTTCCATCAAGACTTGCACGATCTTCAATAGGTATTGGAATCAAATCTAGTGGGCTCAATGGATTAAACCATATCACAACTTCAAATGGAGAAAAGTTAGTAGCAGAATGAACACTTCGATTATAAGCAAATTCAGCAAAAGGTAAGCATTCCTCCCAACTTTTCAAGTTCTTTTTAACTAAAGTTCGTACTAATTGAGACAAATCCTATTAACTACTTCAGTTTGTCCATCAGTTTGTGGATGACAAGTAGTAGAAAACAAGAGTTTAGTTCCTAACTTATTCCACAACACTCGCCAAAAATGACTCACAAATTTAGCATCTCGATCACTCACAATTGATCTAGGAACACCATGCAAACGGACAATTTCTTTAAAGAACAAATCAGCGATATGAGATGCATCATCAGTTTTGTGACATGGAATAAAATATGCCATTTTTGAAAACCTATCAACAACCACAAAAACTGAATCTCTACCTCTTTTTGTTCTTGGCAAACCAACAACAAAGTCCATTGAAATATCCTCCCAAGGTGCACTAGGAATTGGTAACGGTTTGTACAAACCATGTGGGTGTGATTTAGACTTGGCTTGCATGCAAGTTATGCATCTTTTACAAATTCTTTCAACATCCACACGCATTTTAGGCCAAAAGAAATGTTCATGCAAAACATCCATTGTCTTATGGACTCCAAAATACCCCATTAAACCACCACCATGTGCTTCACACACAAGCAATTCACGCATAGAACCTTTAGGAATGCACAGTTTATTTTCTCTAAACAAATAGCCATCATGCCTGTAGAACTTGTCAAATGCAGCATGCTCACAAGCTAAATAGATAGAAGAAAAGTCCGGGTCATTATCATACATTTCCTTAATCAACTCAAAACCAAGCAACTTAGAACTCAAATTAGTGATCAAAATGTACCTCCGAGACAATGCATCAGCCACAATGTTTTCTTTTCCCTTTTTGTATTTGATTACATAGGGAAATGATTCAATGAATTCCACCCACTTAACATGTCTCTTGCTAAGCTTACCTTGACCTTTCAAGTACTTGAGAGATTCATGATCCGTATGAATTACAAACTCTCTAGGCCACAAGTAATGCTGCCATGTTTCCAAAGCTCTAACCAACGCATATAACTCCTTGTCATACGTTGGATAGTTCAATTGAGCTCCTTTCAACTTTTCGCTGAAGTAAGCGATTGGCTTTCCATCCTGCAACAAAACAGCTCCGATGCCTACTCCAGATGCATCACATTCAAGCTCAAACATGTTATCAAAGTTAGGTAAAGAAAGAATTGGTGCAGTTGTAAGTTTTTCTTTAAGGAGATTAAAAGCATGCTCTTGTTTTTCTCCCCAATAAAAACAAACATCCTTTTTCACAATTTCATTCAAAGGTGCAGCAATTGTACTAAAATCCTTGATAAACCTCCTATAAAAACTTGCAAGACCATGAAAACTTCTAACTTGTGCTACATTTTGAGGAATTGGCCATTCTAAAATAGCTTTCACCTTCTCCTTTTCCATTTCAATCCCATTAGCACTTATAACAAAACCAAGAAAACAACTTTATCCATGCAAAATGAACACTTCTTGAGATTAGCATACAATGATTCTTTTCTTAAGGTGTCCAAAATAGCATGCACATGGTTAAGATGTTCATCCACATTTTTGCTATAGACAAGAATATCATCAAAATAAACAACCATAAATTTTCCAATGAATTTTCTCAAACATGGTGCATCAATCTCATGAAAGTGCTTGGTGCATTAGTTAAACCAAAAGGCATGACTAACCACTCATATAGACCAATTTTGTTTTAAAGGCTGTTTTCCATTCATCTCCTTCTCTAATGCGAATTTGATGATAACCACTTTTCAAATCGATCTTACTAAACACAACAGATCCATGCAATTCATCAAGCATATCATCTAGCCTAGGAATAGGATAGCGATACTTTACAGTGATTTTGTTGATTGCTCGACAGTCGGTGCACATCCTCCATGATCCATCTTTCTTAGAAACAACAATTACCGGCACAGCACATGGACTCATGCTCTCACGGATTTTTCCTTTCTCCAACAACTCTTGCACTTGCCTTTGAATTTCCTTAGTCTCTTCGGGATTGGCCCTATAGGCTGGTCGGTTTGGTAGAACTGCACCGGGAACAAAGTCATTTGATGTTCAATACCTCTTAATGGAGGTAATCCACTTGGTTCATCCTCAGGAAAGACATCCTCGAATTCTTGTAAAAGAGACACAAAAGTACTTGACAAAGAAGTGGTTAATTCGTTAGTGGTAAACAAAGATTCTTTGTACACTAAGATGAAAACACTCTTTTCTTTAACTATTGCACTCTTTATTTCTTTTGCTCTCACATAGAAATTCTTTTTTTCTTTTCCCTCATTCTTACTTTTCTCTCGACTCTTTTCACTCGACTCTTTTTCAATGCCCTCGCTTTTTTTTCTCTCAACCTCACTAGCTCTCCTTGCTTGAGATAATTTCTGTTGATCTTCTTGAACTTGTTGAGGTGTCAAAGAGACAAGCATGATAGACTTGTTGTTGTGCTTGAAGGTGTAGTGGTTGTGAAATCCATCATAAGTCACTCTACGATCAAACTGCCATGGCCTCCCCAAAAGAATGTGACTAGCATGCATGGCACAACATCACAAAGAACATCATCTTTATAATTGCCAATTGAAAACGAAATTAGAACTCGCTTAGTCACTCGAATTTCTCCACATTCATTAAGCCATTGTAGCTTGTACGGATTAGGATGTTTTTCCGTTGTTAAGCTCAACTTTTCCACCATTTCAGAACTTGCAACATTTCAATAATCATTATGCAAAGTTTACCTTGGACCAAACACCTTGTGTGGAAGATGTTCTCCCTTTGTTGATCATCATTTCTGTTTTGCATGTTTAGAGCCCTTCGAACGACCAAAAGTTCTCCATGTTCTGGTCCAATCTCCTCCAATTGTTATCCTCCTCCTCATCCTCATCAATCTTCACGTTCACTTTTGCTTCAAAATCATCACCTTTTGTTTGGACATTGAGATGCAATGTGTCCAACACCTTGACAACGAAAACATTTGATATCTCTATTTCGAGTAGAAGTAGAAGTAGAAATACCTTTACCCTTCTCAATTCTTTGGACTTGGATGTCGACGCTTCATTTTGGGGTTTAGAACCTGCCCCAAAATTGGATTTGGATGAAGTCCACTCTTTTGTCCTTGAAGATGAGAACTTGTTGAAAAATTCTTTTGGATTGTTCCCTTCTTCTTCAATTGTCCCTCCACCTTCATGGCTATATGAACCATGTCCTCCAACTCCACATAGTGTTGAAGCTCTACAATGTTTGCAATCTCCCTATTCAGCCCACATAAGAATCGACCCATAGTTGCTTCTCTATCTTCTTCAACATTTGCCCTAATCATGGCATCTCCATGTCTTTGTAGTACTCATCAACAGATTTAGTACCTTGTTTCATATTGTAATTTTTGATACAATTCACGAAAATAATGAGAAGGTACAAATCTCTTACGCATTATGCTTTTCATTTCTTCCAAGTCAAAACCGGTCTTCCTCCATATCGCCTTGTACTAGTTGTCAATTGATCCCACCAAACTATAGCATAGTCAGCGAATTCAATAGCAGCAAGTCTAACCTTTTCTCCTCGGAATAGTTGTGACATTCAAAGATGAGATCCACCTTTCTCTCCCACTCCAAATAAGCTTCGGGGTCACTCCTTCCTTGGAATGTTGGGATCTTCAGTTTGATGCTTCTCAAATCACCATCCACTTCATTTGTACGCCCTCTTCTACTAATTTTTCCACGTCTCTCATTTCGATGCCTATATGAAGCATCATCTTCTCCTCCACTCTCTTCCTCCTCGTTATTATTTTCATTTGTTGCCTGAACTTCTAGCCTCTCCAACTGCCCTGAAACACTTTCCAGAATCCGTGCAAACCTTGCAAATTTTGGTTGCATGGCTTTCAACGTAGGATCAACTGGAATATGATCGTCAGTAGAATCCATCCTCACAGTTCACTCGTGTATCACACAAAAAAATAACCTCACAAAACACTCGTGTATATCACTCGTTGGCTTTTACCTCCCCTCAAATAACCTCACCTCTCAAGCCTTTTACCACTCTTTCTCTTTTGCAAAGAAAACACAAGTATAAAACAAATCAAGAACAAACAAGAACAAATAGCAATCAACCAACTTTAGCCCTTGAATGAAGGATGAAAGGAAATGGTCGAGAAATGATGTGAAAAATGTATTTGGGTTTTTTTTTCTGGTTTTTTTGGTTTGCTTCTTTTTGTAAAGCAAAAAAAAGATAATGGATAAAAGAAGGTAAAGATGTTTACTATATGTACTTTTTTTTTGGTCCCCTTTTTTTTCTTTTTTGCAACCACTAGATAAAATGAAGATAAAGTTGTGCTAGCCTTTCTCCTTTTTTTTTCGATTTTTTTTTGAAACTAAGATATGAATGTAAGGTAAA
>NW_024598729.1:0-61414 GCF_004379255.2 Salvia splendens
ATGTTTTTTTTTTGAAACTTTAGGCATACGTCATATACATGTTTTTAGACTATTTAGGCGAACGTCAAATATAAATTATGTTTTTTTTTTGTTTGAGCATAGGTGTATCGAACCCGCCTTAAAGGAATCCGACTAATCCTGCTCGACCGAGTTTGCGGATTAAGGCCGAAGTGCACATGATTTTGTAATTTTTAATACTCCATCTCTCGTTAAAAGTAGAGTCATTTTCCAAATTAATATATTTGAATATTGTATGTATATAGTCAGTATTCTTTAACACACAATATTAATACTCTCTTTGTTTACACCAAATATTATACTGTATTTTTCTTTTTGGACATCTCACTCAAAATAACAGTATTTCCTAAATAATATTGCATAAAATTCCACGCTAAAAAATAAATGATTCACTTTAAATAAGACGGAGAAAGTTATAATTAACACTAATTCCAATGGACCTCCACTATTAACATTAAGTCTAGATTTGAGTAGACGGTGAAGCACATCTTAGTTAGTAAAAGCTTCTCCTCCATTCGAACATTAATTTGAGATTCGATTCACAAACCTATTATTAATTCTCTTTGAATAATTAAATTTAAGTGTGTGTTAGACAAGAAAAGCTACTTATCAAGTACCAACCATTGGTAGAGGATAGTGCATATCAATTTCACATTAAATTTGAACAATAAATTTTAATTTCTCTTAAAGAGGCCAAGTACAAGGGTGTTGTATTTTCTACTTTTCGAGTCAACAAATATATAGGCCAAAGTAAAATTATTGAAAGAAATAATAATGCTGGCCAATAAAATCAACATCAACAAAGGGACAAAAATCTATATTGTGGAAGGTGGAGGAAATTGCAGAGAGGTATATAACTTAATACAATTGGTCGATGTAGAATTCAGATATCATATGGAATTTGAATTTGTGATTCTTTACCATAAATTTGCCTTTTTAATATATTAGATAGGCCCCATATATTAGTAATTTACAATGAATTTCATATGAAGAATAATTTCGAGTCCATTCAGTGGAGTTTAAGTAGGTGGTTGTTGTTGGCAATTGAAACTAGAAAATAACATATAACTGTTCCACATCGGTGTTAAAAGAAAACTGAAACTAGTATATAAATCCCATGAGCCTCTCCTCCTATCACCAATTTGTTTTAGGATGAAACCTATGGATTTCTATCATGGTATCAGAGCGGGTCGCCGACTGTGGTCAAATTTAACTGACCCAGCAGTATATCTGGGCTAAAACTGAAAAAATGACTGACCCAACAGTATATTTGGGCTTAAAATTTGGGCTAGTGGTCCAACCGATAGAAAAAAAATTGGGCCAGTTGTCCAATCGATCAGGGCTTAAAATTTGGGCTAGTGGTCCAACCGATCGAAAAAAAATTGGGCCAGTTGTCCAATCGATCAGGAAAAGTCCAACCCCAGGAAAAAAGTCCAACCCCTCCAAGTTCACCTTGAAGGGTTTGAGGGAGGGTGTTGGCAATAAAAGAAAACTGAAACTAGTATATAAATCTCATGGGCCTCTCCTACTATCACCAATTGGTTTTAGGATGGATCCCATGGATTTCTATCAGTTTTGACCTAATGTATTAATTGCATTTGTATATAGAGATCGAATCTTCACATCACATGTGATTTCATAGAGTAGAGTAGTTTTTATATATTCATGAAGATTTGCATTTTATAATAATCTAAAGATGCTTTCGTTATCAAGAAAAAATTCTTTGTCATTTCCACATTCCATTCACACAATACCACTCACACATGAAATTAAGAGCGACAAATCATGCAGGCTTGGTTGTTATTAGAAGGTCTAACCCGAACCGACCTGTTGAAAATTCTCAATATTGGATTTGGTTCTGTCTTTGAGCCCAAACCCTACACATGGGACTTATTAATCTAAATTCGAAATTCCACCAATGTCGAGCAATTTAAACGAGTCATTCTCAAATATTCGAGAAGGCAGCAGAAGATCATCGAGGATAGTGGAAGAAGATAAAACGTTAGCTGTAAGTAAAGATGGCAACGGGCGAGACACTTTTGCAAGTGCAAGCGAGGAAGCCATTGGCATTTTCTTGTGACAAAGACCAAGGATTTTGGGACAAAGTTACAAGAAATTATTAGTTGTGTACATCATTTATTTACATTTCCTACTATGATTTAGATAGCTAGATTAAGAAAATTGTGTTTTGTGTATAAATTCGTATGGTAATGTGACAGAAGTATGAATTAGAAATATGATTGATTAAATTCTACTTTTGTTTTCTTTTCTTCCATGTGTCTATTAACAATATTTTATTCATCTAAATAATTTTTTTTGTACTAGTCTACGTGAAGAACTCAAATACACACAACATGAACTTAAAGTGTGATGTCTACACAATAGTGGACTGAATGTTTCTGGGATGCTGTTGAATAGTGTACACAAGATGTCGAAGCCGCCGCTCCGGATTTGTCGGAGTTATTGTTCATAAGAGCATCCACAACCGTGCTCTTGCCAGCGGCACGGTTGTGGGCCCGGGCGGTACTATTCATGCCTGCTCTCTGGCAAGAGCACAACACCCACAACTGTGCTCTTCCGCAAGGACGAGCACAATTAATATAAAATTCAATTACACAAAAACATTTTCATAATACTAAAATTCATTAAAAAAACCACAATAAAAATAACAAATTACAAATAAAATAAAAAGACATAATTAAAATCCTAAAAATTAAAAATTACATAATTAAAATACTAAAAATTAAAAATTACATAATTAAACTCCTAAAAATTAAAAATTACATAATTATTGGCTAATATAACCCGAGGAAGACTACGCATCCGGCGGCACCAACCCCAATTGTTTTTGGAGACCCAATATCATGGACTCGTGCGTTTGAAGTTGCGTGGGGGTCATAGTTGACCTATCGGCCATATTGAGTTCGTTCCAACCACCGCATCTTCGGAGATTTCCAAGTACGCCTTGAACAATCTTTCCATCTCCGCCGGTGAGTACGGTGTGTGGACACCGGCGCGAGATGGAGGATTCGGCATTTGGGAAGGGGCGCGAAGCCTAGGCTCCGGTGTCCACCCGTAGCGCCCATCGGAGGCACCTTGATCGTCGATTGGGTATGGCCGGTAGCCACTCGGAACGCCCGAATCTTGGGTGAGAGGAGGGGCCGAATATTCCGTTTCCGGACTATGAAACGGTTGCGAACCGAACCATTCGGGGTTCCAACCGTGAGAGCCGCTTGGGTTGTCGTCGTTACCGGACATAGTGGTGTTGTAGGGTGTGAGAGGAAGATGAAAATGGATATGAGAGATTGATGATGAGAATTGTGTAGTGAAAGTGTGAATTTTTTGGAGTGAAATTGGGGGTATTTATAGATGAAAGTGTGTATTTTTGGGGTAAAAAAAATAAAAAAAAAATTAAAAAGTGGGCAAAAACGGTTATAAACGGATATAATTTTTTGGGGAAGTGAAAATTTTTTTTTTTTATTTTTTATCGATTTTTTTAATAAAAATCCGATTTTTTTTAAAAAAAAATAAAAAAATGTTTGAAACCAACGGCTATGCCGTTGGCGAATGGGAGACCGCCACGTGTGCGTCCGCTGGCACGGACGTGCTCGATACATCGAGCAGCGCCGTGCCAGCGGCGCGGTTGCAGCGGTGGCGGTCCTTCGCCTTGCCGCTGGCACGGACGGCGGTGGCGCCAACCGCCACCGCTGCGGATGCTCTAACTCCGACAATTCTTGGTGGATCTATTACAATATGACCACAATTTACTGTACAGAGTAAACAAGGACAGACACAATATATATATATATATATATATATATATATATATGTTGTTACCATTAGTATCTAGGTTGCTATCAAGTCTTTGGTACTGCCCAACTTATACATCAAATTGAACACATTGACATAATAGCAAGAAAACACAAAATGAAATATATTGTGTCTATCCTTGTTTAATCATGCAATATATGTTTTAATAGCTCCATCAAGAATTCACCATTTTTCGATTTTTTCGCTATGAAAATATTTTTCCTCTTTTAAGTAATACTACTAACTAGCTAGTACATCAACAAGTCCAATATTCATATATCCGTCAAATTAGCCGTATTGATATAAGGAACAATGAGATAATATCTATTTTGGGAATAATGTATTCTATTCTTCAAACCCTGTTGACTCCAATTCCTAAATATATTGGATATGTTGATGGGAAATAGAATGCATTATTCCCAAATAGGACTAGTGCCATCAATATATTTCCCATCATCAATATATCCAATATTCAGGAATTGGACTCACTGGGTTTGGAGAATATAATTCATTATTCCCAAATAGCTAGGTATTCTCCCATTGTTCCTTATATCAATTCTACTAATTTACGTGTAGAGGAGTATCTACGTGTGTGTGTGTCACATCATCTTTATATTAGCATAATCATACAGGCATGCACAAACCGGCCCGGCCCGGCGGTTAATCGGCGGTTGGGAACCGCCGGTTCATGAACCGGAACCGGGCCCGGAACCGGCGGGTTGAACCGGCAGAAGGGTCGGCGGGTCTTAAGGGCCGGTTCAGGTTCGGCAATATCTTGAACCGTGAACCGGCGGTTCGGCGGTTCGAACCGCCTGTTCAAAGGGTCGAACAGTGTAAAGTAGGCTAGGGGTTCGTAGGGGTTCAGGTAGGGTTTAGGTAAACCGGCGGTTTTCGGTGGGAACCGGCGGTTTTCGGTCAGAAACCGCCGGTTTGGCAGCCGGTTTCCGCCGGTTCCGGTGACTTTTCAGAGGCTAGGTCGTAGGTGCAGTGTTTAGGCCTGCAAAACCGGTCATAAACCGCCGGTTTTCTGACGCAAACCGTGGACGAACCGCTAGTTTATGCTTGAACCGCCGGTTCCGGCGGTAAACCGGCGGTTAGGCTGAATTCAAATTTCAATTTTTTTTAATCCAATTTTACTCCTATAAATACCCCACTTCTCCTTCATATTTCCTCACCCCATTCTTGTGTTAACAAGGATTTCATTCTCAATCTTCATTTCTCTATTCTCTCCTCATTCTCTCTAATTGCGCAAGTTTACGTTTCAATTCTACACTCTCTACTCACTACTATATTTGTTGTTGTGCTCATAATTTACCACTTCTTTTATACTTCATACATATTTCATTCCAAGTCCATACTACTTTCATTTATCAATATGTCTTCTTCTCGTGGTGGATCGGGACGTGGTGATCGGGGCAAGGGAATAGCCCAAGATCAAAGTACTACGCGTCCCTCAAAATCTCGACGACCTAGTCGTCGAGATGTTATGGAAGAGGTTTCCCGATTGGCAGCCGAACGCATGCAAGTAAGTAATGAAAAATTTGTTTTCCAATTCATATTTTAAAATTTCATTAATTTTTTTTTGCGTTCATACTTTTAACTTCTACGTACTTATTTGTAGATGGAAGAAGATCATATGACCACCATGCTACTTGCTGAAATGCAACAAGGTGGGGGTAGGGGAGGTCGTTCCCAACAAGATGAGGAGTTCGACATTACTATATCGTCGGACTCGGACAACAACGAGGATAGATCGCATTCTCGTATTCCTTCTAGCACCGGCGGAAATGAGGAGATGCCTCCCCCTCCACCCGCTAACCCGGCAAAAGCTTTGAAATCGGACATTTTTGTCAAACACTACAAGAGGGTCCCGGTGGTGATTCCAAGTCCTCACGATCCGAACTCTCAAGAAGAGACTTCGGAGTTTCATGTTTACTGCAACTATTGCGATAAAGTGTACAAATGGTCCGCCGGTGGTGTATATGGCACCCTCCGTCGCCATTTGGTGACAAAGCATCCGGTAGAATGCGGCACTACCTCTACCCAAAGCCAACTAAACTTCCAACCCGCCGGCTCGGGTTCGTCAGGTACGCCTCTATTTAAATATGAGAAAAAGAATTTTGATGATACAATGACTAGATGCTATGAAGCATTTGCCCTTTAATGTTTTTGATGACAAAAGTTTTGAAGTTACTATGCAAAGTGGTTTGAATGTAGCAATCAAAAGAATAGGTAGAATGACCGTGCAACGATCTACCGTTCGGCAATGCTTGGAGAAAAAGGTAGAATTATCATTTTATTTAGTTAACTTGGGCCACAGGGTGAACATTTGCTCAGATGTTTGGACGGATTGTTTTAACCGTCATTCATACATGGGTATTACGGTTCACTTTGTGGACAATAGTTGGACTTTGAACAAGCGTTTAATTGGTTTTAGAGAATTTGAAACTCCACACACTGCACCCGAAATTGCTTCTTTGATTATACAAGTGTTGAATGAGTTTCAGTTATGCAACAAGATATTTTCTATTGGTTTTGATAATGCAACTGCCAACACCGTAAGTATCGCCGATTTGATTGCGGCTTGTACACCGGTAATTGGAGGTAAGTATATTCATCAAAGATGCATTTGCCATATTTTAAATTTATGTGTACAGGATGCGCTTGAATTATGGCAAAAGCATGTTTCTCCTATTAGAAATGCAGTTAGATTAATCCATCAAAAGCCACCTATTGACAAAGCATGGAAGAAATATTGCCATCAAAAGAATGTCAGGTACACGAATTTTACTATGGATGTGTCTCATAGATGGAATTCGACATATGATTGTCTGAATTCTACTTTGACACATAAAGATGCTTTATATGATTTTTATAGAACTAATCCCTACCGTGATTTATATCTTTCGCATAGTTGTTGGGATAACAGTTTGGCTTTATTTAAATTGTTCAAATATTTTAAAAATGCTACTGTTGAATTGTCGGGTGTTTATTATTGCACTGCTGTTCGTGTTTTGGAGCATTGCATGTACATATCCCTTGGTTTTAAAACTGCAATGAAAAATGCTTCCTCTTCCCCCGAGTTAATGTGCGTTTTGTATTATATGATTGAAAAATGGCTCAAGTATTTCAGTGAGATTCCTAACGTGTTTTTGATTGCAAAGGTATTGGATCCAAAATGGAAATTAACATGTACCTCTAGAATTTTAGATTATTATTATAACAATTTGAGTTCAATTGATCTTGGTCCCCTTCAAGCAATCCAATCCGATACCAGTGACGAATTTGGAGTCGACCTCTCAGAAACCTTTCAAATAAACCTCCCGTACCGGTCAGTTGTGCAACAAAACCTCGAGTTTAACTTGCGCTCTCTCTACACCGAATATGAAACCAAGTATAACACCACTCACCAAGTCAGAAGACCCCCTCCTCCACAACATAACTATGGCTTTGCATTTCAAGCCGATTATGATGACCCCGACGCGCAATCCCAACTAGCCGACCTATACAACTACAGCACCGGCGGAAGGTCCTCAGGTATGGTCAGTGAATTAGATTTATATTTTGATTCACTCTTTTCCTTTGGTGATGAAGGTCCTACTCCTCCCGCCCAAATCGACGTCCTCGATTGGTGGGGAACCCACGAGAAAGATTTTCCCATCCTTGCTTCAATGGCCAAGGAGATTTTTTCTGTTCCGGCTTCCACCGTAGCCGTCTAGTCCGCTTTTAGTGTTGGCTCGCGCGTGTTGGATGAATCAAGAAGTAAGCTCTCGACGAAAAATATGGAAGCCGTGATGTTACTTGATGATTGGGCCAAAGCTGACGTCAGATAACAAGAAAATGATTGGGATGATCGTCAAGAGGGATCACAAGATGAATTCACCGGGGATGAAGCTTAGGTCAACCGTCAACCGCCGCCGGCCAAGCCAAATAGGTAAGTAAGGTAAGAGAACTACGTGGACTTTGATTCCCTAATGTAAATGAGCAATTGGGATACGTAGGCACCTCAACTTAAATTTTAAATTTAAGTTGAGCTCAAGTCCTTTTTCTTTTATTTCTTTTTTTTCCCATTAATTCATAGTTTAAAAATATGCAAATACAATTACATAATTATATTTGTATATACTCTAGTCGATGAAGTATATTTCTCTATACGGCTAAATGAGGGAAACTATTGACAATTCTACTATAATTGTTGATTGTTAGATGAAACTCAACATTTAAAGTTGAATTGCTAAAGGTGTCCTTAATTTAGTTATGTAGAAAGATCTTCTTCGCCGGTTAAGAGTATATATATAATACACTTATACGTTTCAGAACTTCAACGTCGTTCTTGTCATTTGTAATTAGTTGTTGACTAATAGTCTCATTTGTATTTAAATTTTGTTTAAGACTTCAAGACCGGCATATGTTTCGATTTGTAATTGTTGTAACTTTTTTTTTTTTTTTTAAATTTAGGAGGATCGACGATGGTTCCCCATCTACCCTCTGATGTGACTCGGACCCCCGACCTAACAGTTGGAGGTGAAGCGTCTTACCCAGTAGGTGCGCTTCGTTGTCATTCTGGGCCCACAGGCCCAAGGAGAAATTAATCCCCAAATCTGCACTTCCTAGGATTCGAACCTGCGACCTCCTAGGAAGTGAAAGCTCCCTGATATCAACTCCCAAGCCACTAGAGCAGCTTGGTTGGATTTGTAATTGTTGTAACTTGTACACATGCAATTTCAATAAAATTGCAACTTTAGTCGTATTTTTTTCAATTTTATTTACTCACATTTCATACATAAACAACTTTGAAAGTGTAATGTAATTTGATTAAAAATTGAATAGTTGAAAAATGCAAAAAAAAAAAAGAAAAGTCGACGAACCGTCGAACCGGCCCGGAACCGGCGGTTCAAGCCGAAAACCGGCGGTTTTGAACCGCCGCGTAAACCGCCGGTTTTTTGAACCTGAACCGGAACCGCCGGGAGCTAGGCTGGCCGGTTCAGGTTCAAGCATTTCCTAAACCTTGAACCGCCGGTTCATGAACCTGAACCGGCGGTTCGTGACCCTTGTGCATGCCTAATCATACTCCTCTACATTGTTTCTCATATCAATTCAACTACTATATGAAGATTGGATATGTTAAATGTACTAGCTAGTTAGTAGTATTCCATGCCAGTTTAGCTCGAATCTGATGGGTTGATCCGAATAACTCGTCAAAATTAGAGGGTTAGGGCTATAAAATTATAGTCTTATAAGAAATCGGGCTAAATGAGCCATCCCGTTTAGGTTGGCGGGTTAGTCGAGCTAGCAACCCAAATAGGGTCGGCCCGAAACCCGCTGGGCTGGCCCAATTGGTTAGTAGTATTATTTAAAGAGGAAGAATCTTATGAAATTAATTAAATTAACATGGAAATGGTGCATGGAGACAAAACATTAGCCGTGGCTAAAGATGGCAATGGCGAGATATCGTTGTAAGTGATCGCGCGGAAGCCATTAGCATTTTCTTATTTTATTGTGACAATGGTCATTGATTTTCGGACAAGATTAAAGGAAAAGGTTAGTTTTTTTGAATCCAATAATTATGTATTGTTTCTTTTGTTGCATTTTGACACCATACTTTCATTTCTTCCATGTGTCTACTAACTATATTTAATTTATGTAAATATTTTTAGTACTAGTCTACATGAAGAATTCAAATACTCACAACATGAATGTAAAGTATGAGGCGTACTCATTAATGGATCGTTTGTAGGAGGATCGTTTGAAGCAGTTGTAGATTCATCGGAATTAATCTGTATAGCGATGAAATTCTTGGTAGAGTTACTCAAAAATGACCATAATTTATTGTGCAAAGTAAACGAGGACACTCATAGCATATTTCATGTTGCGGCTTGACATATGCATATATATCATAATTCTCAAAATTAATTAAAATCAAAATTACAGTAAAATTACAAAGTAAATCCTAACAGAGACATTGCGTCTCAAATCACTACTCATAATAAAACAAAAGTAATTTCAAGTCTATCAATTAGGCCCTCAAAATCGGAGTAAATTGGAACTTATAAGTAATTGAGTCTATTATTTTAAAGGAAAAACTCCAGGAAAATTCAAAAGAATTAATAGGAAAAAGATGCATTAATGTAGGACTCAGTAAACTAATTTGAGAAAAAAAAAGCAATTGGTATAGATATACTATTAAAACTATAAAAGCTTGACTACATCAATTCAGTTAATTATCAGTCATGGATTTTACAAATTTTATACTAATGTGAAATTCACTTAATTTAATTATTAAATTTGGATAAGCTTGACTACTATATCAATTAACTTGATTATCAGTTATGGATTTTAGAAATTCAATACTAATGTGTAAAATTAACTTAATTTAAGTATTAAGTTTTGATAATTATTTAAGTCAATATAATTATATTACATATGTCATCCACATTGTTGACCAAATAACTTTCACAATCACTATAAAACTAGGTCGACGTTATTCATTTCCTATCATCACAAAATACATTAGCAAAATGTCTCGTGCATATTCAGTCTTATTTCTTTTTGGATTTTTTATTTTACTTGTCACTCCATCTCTTGCTCGTGGATTAGATGAAGAAGACACGTCGTCATTCAAATATGATTTAAATAAAATTGACGAGGATGAGAATTTGTGGAGACATGTAAACCCCCACATCCACTTTGCTCCCTCTCCTCACGGTCGCCGCCACCATCCCATCGCCTATCGTGCTCAGGCTCCTCATCACACCCACCACTCTCCTCCTCCACACCGTCACCATCCCATTAGCCATCATGCTCCTCCTCACACCACCATGCTCTTCCTCCACACCACCACCATCCCGGCTGCCATCATGCTCCTACTCCACACCATCACCGTGGCCATCGTGCTCCATCTCCTCACATCCACCATGCTCCTCCACCACATAAACATACTGATAATTAAATAAACAAAATATGATAAGAACACACATTTTAAGTCATTTTCGGTCGTTATACTATATGAGTTACTCTATTATCCTTATTTATAATATAATGAGTGTTACTGGTGCATGTCTATGAATCAGTTTTCTACATATTCGTTCTGGTAATTATATATTACCGGCATTTTAACCGCGATAATTTTCGGAAACTCTCTAATTCTCAATATTTGTGGCTATTCAACCATTCTCTTCGTATTTCATATTTTCGTTATATTTGTACAAGTACAATAGGAAAATAAACTAATCTACCACGATCAACTTCATGGGTTTACAATTATAAAGAAAAACCGACAAATTGGTCCATCGTCCATTAAATAATATTCACATTTGTCATTCCGGTCCGTCCACAAATATTACGAAATAATATCACATTTACTTTTTACTATTTTTTGCAAGTGGACTTCACATTCTACTAATTTATTACGCTCACATTATATTATAAATGAGACTTACATTCCACTAACTTTTTTTTACCCACTTTCCTTTACAATAAATCAACACCAAGTTGGGGTTTCTGGAGTATGGGGCCGCATGTGGTGGAACCATTCACTATAAAAAGTTTACCCAAACACAGTTTAAGTCCGGAGCCTTTGTCCTAGTGGCAATGAGCTTAGACATCTTTGACAGAGGTCTCGAGTTCGACCCATCTCAGCAACAAAAATTTCCACTACGTTCAGAGGAGGGGAGTCTTGACTCGTCAATAGTTAGTGGAACTGAGTTTCCTCCAAAAAATTCCTCATACGCGTAGGGGCAAGCGGTAACCAATTCATATGTCCAGGTCGGAGGGGGTTTTCTGGAGTATGGGGCCACATGCGGTGGAACTAGTCACTATAAAAAGTTTACCCAAACACAGTTTGGTCCGGAGCCTTTGTCCTAGTGGCAATAAGCTTAGACATCTTTGACAGAGGTCTCGAGTTCGACCCCTCTCAGCAACAAAAATTTCCACTATATTCAGAGGAGGAGAGTCTTGACTCTCTCAGTCAATTGTTAGTGGAACTGAGTTTCCTCCAAAAAATTCGTCATACGCATAGGGGCAAGCGGTAACCAATCCGTAAGTCCAGGCCGGAGGGGGTTTCTAGAGTATGGGTCGCATGCGGTGGAATCAGTCACTATAAAAAGTTTACCCAAACACAGTTTTGTCCGGAGCCTTCGTCCTAGTGGCAATGAGCTTAGACATCTTTGACACATACCTTGAGTTCGACCCCTCTCAACAACAAAATTTTCCACTATGTTCAGAGGAGGGGAGTCTTGACTCTATCAGTCAATTGTTAGTGGAACGGAGTTTCCTCCAAAAAAATTCCTCATACGCGTAAGGGCAAGCGGTAACCAATCCGTAGGTCCAGGCCGGAGGGGGGTCCTAGAGTATGGGGCCGCATGCGGGGGAATCAGTCACTATAAAAAGTTTACCCAAACCCAGTTTCGCCCGCAGGGGCGTAGCGCAGTTGGCAACGGAGGGGCAGATCTTGCTGCAATGAGTCTGGATTCAAATCCCACTGATGTCATGTAGTTGCTTCCATCTCTCAGGCACAAATGTGAGGCCTTGGAAGATGAGGTTCTGGAAGCCAGGGGATTAAGGCCTCCACTTTAACGGGCTACTGTGTGCCCTGATTGAACCTCCTCACATGATGTCGGGCCAGAGTGTGGGGGTCGCCAAGGCGACGGAATCGCCTTTTTTGTTGCTATCAACACCAAGTCAAAGTGAGATTTAAATCCGTACATCTAAAACATCAAAACGTGTACAATGTCATAAAACAAATAATGGAAATGAACTATTGCATGAAATGAACAATACACCCGAAATCTTTGAACATCCAAACAACAAATCCCTTTGTATTCCTCCAAGCTCAGCACTTTTATTTCTACAATCTCAACAATTTGGTCTACAATAACCAAATTAATAAGAGCTGATTTTATATTACACATATTGAAAACAAATGCTATCTCTGCCCCGCATTAACTGTCACATTTACTTTTCTGCACTCATTTGAAAACAAATGCGTATATTTCTATACGCAAAGGGGGCGATCTATTTTCGACTCGACTCTAAGGGATGTTTAGGTTGTCCAGACGGTCAGGAGGGGGCGGCCGCGCCCTCCTGCTCCCCTCCCCCCATGATCCGCCACTTGGCACCTTAGAGTGCAACTTGTTGTGGGACCGGAACAACCAAGTACAACTATAAGTACAGCGCAGTATAGTCATCAAGAGACGATACTTCAACACCACAAACATTAACGGCACACACCCGAAGAAAGCCAAGAGCAACGTCGTCGCCACCCACCCGCGCTCGAAAAACAGCAAGCACGAGCAGAACAACGCCATCATCGCCACAATGGAGAAGAATAGCGTCGACACGCCCACCACCATCCAAATCGGCAGCGCTTTAAGAAAGTCGTCGTCAGAGTAGCGGGAAATGAGGATGGAGAGGAACATGAGCATCGAGGTGAGCGAGGAGAGCGTCGCCACCGCCTCCGACAGAGGGAAGATCACGAACATCCTCTCGTTCTTGAGGATTGGGATGCCGCTGTTGTTGTATCCGCCGGGGACCGTGAAAGCCGTTGTGAACACCACGGTCGCTATCAGCATCGTCACCATCATGCATGATTTCGCGGTTTGCTTCATGAATTTCTCCCCTTCCGCTCGTATGCCTTTGTGCTCGGCCACGAATAATTCGTGAGGCGTTTGCCCTTTCTTGTTCTTCTTGTGTCTGGATGCGGGACGTACGAGCTTCTCGACTCCTGAGAAGTTTTACATGTTATTTTTCTTTTAACACCGATGTGGGACAGTTATATGTTATTTTTCTAGTTTCAATTGCCAACACCTTGAACCACATAACTTCCCGTTGCATCTGCCAAGCTGCCCCGGGGATAGTGTCAAGCTGATTTTTGAGGTGCCAATTTTCCCGCCAAGTGCAGTATGTTGTTACCATCATTGTCTACATATGTTGCTAGCAAATCTTGGTACCGCCCAACTCATACATCAAGTTGAACACTTTTACGTAGCGACGCAAAACTGCAACATGAAATATGCTATGGCGGTCCATATTTACTTTGTATAGTAAATTATGGTCGTTATTGAATAGCTCCACTAAGAAGTCGTCGTTTCCTGATTCTGCCGCTATAAAAAATAATTCCGATGAATCTACCACTCTAACTCTTGTTGTTTCATTATTTTCCGACTCAGTATCTGTTGTTGACCCAGTAGAAGCTATTGTTTCCGCATGTGTTGACTCAGTAGCTTCTACTGTTACATTATTTATTGACTCAGTAGGAATGGCTACTTCAGTACGTGCTGACTCAGCATGAGCTGCTGCTTCAGCACGTACTGAATCAGTAACTCCGGCTCCTTCAGTATGTATTGCTGCTTCAATATCATCTCGTTCATATGATTCAATGGCATCCCACAAACAAGCAAATAATTTAGAGGCATCACGCTTTACATTCATGTCGTCGGTCTTTGACATCTTCGCGTAGCTCCGTACTAAAAATATTAGGTAACTAAGTCATGTAAAAAATTCGAAAAACAAAATAAATATTAGATTATAATTACATGATCACCTAGAAATGCAACTATGCCAATGTAACCTAAAAGTAAAAAAAGCAAGAAGATGCATGTTATTTAATCCAAAAATACTAACCATTTGTTATAATCTTGTCCCAAAATCCTTGGCTTTGTCACATGATAATGCTAATGGATTCCGAGCAAGCACTTGCAACGGTGTTACGCCATTGATGTCACTAGTCACAGCTAACGTTTTGTCTTCGCGCACAAGCTTTTCAGCCACATCTAATTGACACACATTATACAATATATATTAGAAAAAAGGAACTATCTATGATCGTCTTTCAAGATCATACACTTTGTTTAATCTATTGCCATATGTCAATCATCGAATAATACAATACTACATCTGTCCCGCAAAGTTTGTTACACTTTGATCCAACATGGATTATATGAAATGCAATAGAAATTAAGTGGGTTGAAAAGATTAGCGAAATGTGAATCATACTTTCATATTTATAATAAAATGCGAACGAAAATGGGTTAATGGAATATGAAGTGCAATTGCCAAAAATGATAAATGTGACAAACTTTCAGGGACGGGAGAGTATAAGATATTATACACCAGAATTGCATAATCGCCAATACCAATTGAGACGAGACAACCTTACCATATAGCTCGGAGTCGATTGCTGACAACAAGTTGCAACTTTTTGGCCTTTTCTAGCGGGGTCCACGATCCGATATTTGATTCAGGGTAGAGAACGTAAGCCATTTCACCAAACCCTTGCAATACAGCCATATAGAGTGGCCAAACTCCATTGTCACCCTTAATATTTGCCAAATTTGGGTATTTTTCCAACATTAATTTAGCAATTTGAACGTGGCCAGCTGCTGCAGCAAAGCATAGTGCAGTGCACCCTTTCTTGTTACGAGTTTTCACGTCTTCTTCTTCCATATTTAGCAATAAATTTTGGACGAAATATTCATGGCCCTCGACGGCAGCTATGTGCAATGCGATTTCACCTCCCTCTGTTATAGCGGTTCTGATCAAGTCTTCATTTCCGATCAAAAGCTCTCGAGCAGCTTTCCAGTTTTAATGCAGCTCGGTGTAGCGCCATGTCGGACCGCTGGCCTCTTTCGCCTACTCAAATGTTCGGGATTAAAAAATTTAGTGAAATGTAGATCTTATTTTATGTAGTATACGAATATATAAATAAGAATACCAAAGTGAAATCCATCATTTAATTGTGATTATCAAAATGAGAATAGCAAATATTTAACTATGAAGTTATTATATACTCTCTCTGCCCCGTCTCAAGTGAGGCGCACCTTGGGCACAAGAATTAAGAAAAATGATGTCTAGTGGGTTAAAGTAAAGTAGAGTAATGTGAAAAAAATAAAGAAAATAAAGTAAAAAAGAAAAAAAAAGTATATTAGTTTTGCCCAAAAAAAAAAGAAATACATCACTTTATTTAAAACGACTTAAAATGAAATGCGAACTACTTATAGTAGGATGGAGGAAATACTACAACGAGACCTTATATAAGTGAATCAACATAAAAAGGGAAAATAAATGACACATGAAAGTTAATTACTTTCTGAAGTCCGTTAAATTAAAATCCAGCCAAAAATATTCTTAAATCAAAATGCATTAATATAAGAATCTAATAAAATAAAATAAAATTATAAAAAGATCTAATAAAACAAAATGCATATAAGTATAAAAATTTAATAAAACAAAAATTTCTAGAAAAAACTAATAAGTTAGAATAAAATGTATACATAAATGATAAAACAATCTTCTAAAAAAGTTTCAGTTTGTTTATATATGCCTCCAAATTTGAACAACAATACTCCCACTGTTCTATTAATATATTTAATTTTTATTTTAATAACTCATTTTTTTAATAAAGTGATGTTCATTTTCCTCTAAATATACTTTATTTTTTTTCTATTTTTTTACTTGTTTAACTATGCATTAAAATTATATCATCTCAAATGTCTTAATGTTTATGGCTGGAGGAATTATTGAATATTATTGTCTGCTGACTCCAGTCTTCGCAACCAATAATTCATTTAGAAAACGTCAATTCATTGACAATATATGACATTGGAAAGATGTCGTCATACATAGGCTCATCATAGTCCACTATCTGACTATCTTTGTCTCTCTCAAAAATAATACTCATAGCATAATAGATGTCACACTTTCCTTTTTAGTTTGTCCCACAAAAGATGTCACATTTCTATTTTTGGAAAAGTTCTCTTTCACATTAATATAAAAATTATATTTTCCTCTTATTTCACACACAAAACAAAATCTCGTAAAATCTCGTACAGTCCCACAAGTGTGACATCTCTTGTGGGACGAATGGAGTAAGTAAATCATTGCCATTTCAAAATTAATTAATACTATTCCCTTCTCTCCATAGTTTGTACTCCACTAATACTTCTATTTGAGCTGTTCTATTATAATTGAATTATGTCCTATTTTGATAAATTTTAACGCATACTAATATAATCATGTTAATTAAATTCGTGTGCAAGTATATAGAAACTTACGACAAGGTGAAGAATAACCATTTTGATTCAGATCTGTCTCATGTTTTGAGAAAAAAATCCCCATGGAATATGAGCTTCCGATCTACACAAATACAAGGAAATATTAATTCACACACACACCTCAAATTAATTAATAATTAATGCTTCAAACCTATATGTTCAAGAAGAAAACAGAGAAATTACGTACCACCTTTGAAAAAGAGAGAGAATAAGTGTGTGTGTGAGAGAGACAGGTGTTAGAATTTGGGAAGAATGTTGAATGTTTATTATTGCATATATATAAGTGTGATCATAAGAGCATCCACAACCGTGCTCTTGCCAACGAGTACGGTTGTGGGCCCGGCCCCATTTTTTTTGTCGGCTCTTAGGCAAGTGCACAACACCCACAACCGTGCTCTTCAGCAAGGACGAGCACAAGGGCCCCACCATTCTATTATTCAATTTGAATAAAAACATTTCCACAAAATTAAAATGCATTAAAAATATCCGGAATAATATTACAAATTACAAATAAAATAAAAATTACATAATTAAATCCTAAAATTTAAAAAGTACGTAATTAAAATCCTAAAAATTAAAAATTACATAATTAAATTCATAAGTGACTTAATTTCGTCCAAATGGATGATGAATGTGTGTATTTATAGATGGTTTTGAGATTAAATTTTTTAAAAAAATTCAAAAAAACGGTAATAAAACGGCTATATTTTTTGGAATCCGATTTTTTTTTTAATTTTTGGTAATATTTTCGATTTTTAAAAAATGCCAACGGCCAATAGAAATATGCCACGTCGCCCTGCTCGCTGGCACGGACGTGCTCTTAGCTAAGAGCACGTCCGTGCCAGCGGCAAGAGCGCAGCGGCGGACAAGGACGGACGGAGAGCTTGTGCTGACAGTTGCAGATGCTCTAAAAGGAGCATATTCTGAAATATGCTGAAATATCTTTGTAATTTCCTACCTTTTGTCGACATTTTCCTTATTCCACAGCAAGTGGTAGCAAAAAGTAAGTGACCATTGAAATTTGAAAGATAAAATAGTAGGTACTAAGTACTTAATAAAAATTAATCTTGCGTTCATTGACTAAAAATAAATCTTGCGCACGTTAATTGACATAAATAAATTACATCAAGTTTTCTTGATTGTTTGGTCAAATTAATTACGGACTTCCATTTTTAAAATTTGAGAAAAAGTTGCGGATGTCCATGTAAATTTAAAGAGTATAAAACCAATTAGGACTTAGAAGCGAAAAGACTACTTTTGTTATCCAAATAGTAGTACAAAAGTAATTCACTTTTTAGATAATGAAGTTTCTTACCGAAAAAAATAATACTATAGAGAAGATAAAAGATGAATTTTATAAAGAATAAAGAAGATTGGAAGAAATAATGACATACCGGTAATGTCTTTTATTTTATTTTTTTAACTTACAAAATAATATTGTCCATATTGAATATGAAAAAAACAGAATGGAGATAACTCCGTCCGTTCAGTTCAGCTTTATTAAAGGCGTACATTTTCTGTTTTGTATTCGTTTTGAAAAAATAATAAATGATTAAAATGGAGAAAGAGAAAAAATAATGTAGAGAAAATAAAACGTCTTTATTAACATGGAACATGAAACATTTTTTTACGAGATTTGTGTAGTTTTTTTTGAGTTAATTGGAGAGAATAAAGTAAAAAAAAAAGTAGAATTCATATTGTTTTCATTTTAAAAAATGTGTCATTTTTAATAGGGTAACCTATCAAAGAAAATATTTTATTTTCAAATGGAACAAATACTTAAAAGATAATAGGCCACATTTTTCATGCAAATATTTATCACTCTAACTCCCACTACATGTCATGACTGCCAGTCTGCCAGCCTCTGTCTGGTCCACTACAACAATTATTCAACATGAAAGTCAAGAAAATTATGAGTAAAATAGTTTAGGAATTCAAATTCGACTCTTATTCGATTCTAATTTTACTAGGAACAATTATTAGAATTCAGTAGTTGGATTGAAAGGACAGTTTTAACTTTTAACCACCAACCACCACGGAAATAAAAGGCAAAGCACCTGATAAGATATATGCATGTATTAAATCATCTACTCATATACTTCTTTTGTCCCAATTTAGGAGTTTCGATTTATCATTTTTTAATTTTTTTAGTATTTCACTTTAGAAGTTCCAGTTAAAATAGTTGGATTGAAAGGACAGTTTTAACTTTTAACCACCACGGAAATAAAAGGTAAAGCACCTGACAAGACATAGGCATGTATTGAATCATCTACTCATATACTTCTTCTGTCCCACTGAGAGAGTCTCGATTTATCATTTTTTAATTTTTTAGTATTTCGCTTTAGAAGTTCCAATTAAAATATTCTATAAATAGTAGGTTTCATGTCCTATTAACTTTTTTTAATGAGAAATATCTTGTCAACAAGCTCACTTTTAAATTATGAAACAATTGACTAAGTATTACTCCTTTGCACTCATTCTAAGTTTACAATTTTCAATTTTGATTGGCAAACTTTAAAAATAAAAATTATCATTATCTCTATTTATTCTCTCACACTCATTTCATAAAATAAACTGCATAAAATTTCATGTCGATTTGAATACTCTACTTAAAGTGAGTCTAGGCAAATGTTGGGGATTTTAGACTATTATGGGTAGAGGTATTCAAGGTTTACGGTTCCGGCGAATAACCGTGAAATCGTAACCGACGGTTATTTTTCAAACCGGAACCTGAGAATTTTTCCGAACCGAAACGTCGATTTTAGAACCGTGGTTTGGTTCAGGTTCAAAAATTCACGAACCGAAACCATGCCGGAACCGCGAAAAACCACCGGAAAATCATGAAACCGCAAAAATCCTTTGAAAATCGACGGTTCGGAACCGTTAAAAACAGCCGTTCCGAACGAAACCGTAACCGCGAAACACCCTCGCGATTCGGTTATAGTTCGTCAATTTCTAAAATCGGAAGCTAGTTCCAAACCGACAGTTACGGTTCAGAACCGTGGGCACGCTCTAATTATTTATGGGTATGGCATTTAAAGATTACGTTTACTTATGGGGCAACATAAGTAAATTTTGATAACTAAAATTAAATATTAAATATGGCCATTTTATAAAGTAGACATTTGCTTGCAATAGTAATATCCGACATCGCATCTACCGAAATTTAGTCAAGCAGAAAGTAACTGTCAACCAATGGTGGTTACTACAATTAATATTTTCGAAAGTAAGTAGTTCTCCAAATATCAATAATGATTTTCATTTACTAATTAATAAAAAAAATGTACGAGTATTAAAAACTATGTTGCACTTTATTTTCGATAGTAATAATTTCTTTTTTCAAATATCAATAATGATATTCATTTAGTCTGATATTGTCATGGTGATTTAAATTCTCAATTTCCTAATAATAAAAAAAATGTAGGAGCATTAAAAACTATGTTAACTTATTGTCATATTTCGATATATGATTGGTGTCTATAATTAACCAATGCAATAATTTAATTTCTTTGAAAGGCTATCATATTTCGATATTTGATTTGAGTGTCCATAATTGAGCAACACATTTAATTTAATTTAATTTCTTTGGAGGCTGTATGTTCTAGAAATGTGCGGTTTCTACTTTTTCAATCAATACATATATGGACCATAGTAATATTATTGCCGACCAAGAGGCCAAGTTTTTCCACTGAGGAAGAAGAAAAATGAGACGATGACTTGAAGTAGAAAATATAGATTTGAGTTCTTGATTTTTTGGCCCCAAGAATTGTTGTGAAAGTGTTTTTCTATATAAGATGAGCAAAATATTCAAATCGTGTTAAATGGTGAAATAGAAATAAAAGCTAAAAATAAGATTGGGTTCATCATTAAAGTGGATTGGGTTCTTTCTAAGTTTTTAGATTCAGCCAATCTAGGCCCGCTTAGTAAGTGGGCTGGATCGGCCAAAAATATTTTTAATACTTTTTCTAATTTTTTTCATGTATTTTTAAATTTTTTATTAATGACAAAGTAATTATATTTAGAAAATTAAATTATTTACGGAATTCTATATCTTCACTTATAGTTGATATATTTACTGGATGATTTTTAATATATTATTATTTATTAAATAAATATTTACATTCAAATTTATCATTTTGCAATTATTTTTAATAAAATTCAAATGTGTGGTAATTGTAAAAAATTAAAATAATACAAATGTAAGGACAAATGTAAGAATTACTCCCTTCGTCCCACAATAATAGTCATGTTTTTCCATTTCCGTCTGTCCCACATTAAAAATCATATTTCACTTATATTACTATAAATGGTAAGTAGGTCACACATTCTACCAACTTATTCTACACACATTTTATTATAAAATTAATATATATAAGTGGGACTCTTATTCCATAACTTATTCAACCAAATTTCCTTTACATTTCTTAAAATCCATGCTCAAACCAAATAGGACTCCTATTATGGACGGAGGGAGTATTAAGTAGAATCAGTAGTTGTGGCTCTTATTTGGGCTTGACGTAGGCTGAGTTGTGCGTGGGCCTGGGCGGATTTCTGATGGTCTTGGGTCTGGGTTTGAAAATTGGACCAATTGGAGCCTACTTCAACCAATGATCCATGTCTATACCTATTTCGTTTCACTAATGGGTTGTGCTTGGGTCGGCCATACAAGGCTTGGGTCATGTTGGGCGAGGTCCGTTTGGCCCAGTTGACAACTCGACACGGCAGGCACCAAACACGAACCAAATTAATGCGACAATCAGCCCCTATGCGAATAATAAGAATGTGAAGCTAACATATATACCACTATTCATTATCTCAACACATCATATCTTTTTGAAGTCTATGATTATATCCAATTCCTAGCATCGCTCATGTTATCAGGAGTACTAATCTTTGACGAGAATAAGAAGTTTGGACATCAATCTCTAGTCTAATCAATTTCCATCAAGGCCTAATAAACAGATTCTGTTACACATGATTTTTCTAGTACAATTTTATCTATCTAAATGATTTTTGCAGCCTATATAACACATGAATTACAAATATTTCAAAGCAAACTAACGCATAACGGGCTTCCTTCATCAGCTATAACAAAGCCCAATTCAAGTGTAGAAAATGGCCCTTGATATTTTCAGCAATTTATAATGATTCATAATTTAAAGATCTAATGTCATCCATTCTCTATTCTCTTATATTTTTGGAATTTTAATATTTAGTAATTTTAATTAAGTCAAGTTTGGTTTGTTTGAAAGTCACTTGTAGACATGAAAGTGGGCTTTTTATAAATTTAGAGATAGCCCATTGGTACCTTTCTATGGTATTTGCCTATTTGGTACTCCTCCCTCCGTTCCTTATTAATTGAGGTGTTTCTTTTCAGCACGGATTTTAAGAGTAGTGTGTTAAATGGATGGTAAATAAAGTAAGAGTGATGAAAAGAGAATAAAATAAAAGAGAAAATTATTTTTTGCTAAAAATAAAATTGACTCAGTTATCTTGGAACTGGGGAAGTTTAAATTTTCTGACATTGCAAATAAGTTTATGGTTGTTTGGTTTTTTAGTTGAGGCTGATTTAATTAACTAGAAGTCATTATAAATTTGTATTGTATGAACAGTATACTATAGATTAGATATAAACGGGGTAAGAGAAAGTAAATGCATTGCTTTTTATTAATAATGAAAATCAATCACGGATAAAGGAAACAATTAAAACAAACCATCAAATTCGGTGGTCTAAATAGTACAACATATTCTTGTTTGCGCGCACACACACATGCACATACACATACACATACACAGAGAGATTTTTATTTGTACCAATGGCAGATCCATGTGTCAGTCCACGGTCCATCAACTGCGCCACCAGTCCAAACATGATACATATTTAATCACGAGATTTAATCTTGCCAACCGAACATCCCCTATGTATACTAGAAATGTAACAGGTTGTACGGTTGGAACAACCCCGTGCAGTGGTAGGTACAACGAAGTATAGACACCAACAGAGGAAATTCTAACACCATAAACATCATTGGCGCGCTCACCAAGAAGATCAAGAGCAGTGTCATGGCCGGCCACCCGTGCTCGAAAAACCGCAACCACGTGACGAATGCGACATCCATCGCCAAAATCGAGACGAAGAGCGATGACAAGCCAACCGCCAGACAAAGGGGCAGCTTTTTGAGGAAGTCCTCGTCGGAGTAACGAGACGTGAGTAATGACAAGAACATGAGCATCGAGGTGAGCAACGAGAACATCACCACCACTTCTGAAGCCGGAAACACCGTGATTATCCTATTGTTGCCGGGGACGGTGAATGCCGTCGTGAACACAACCGTGGCGACGAGCATGCACGATTTTGCGGTTTGCTTCATGAATTCCTCTGCTCTTTTCTTCAGCTCTTTGTGCTCAGATACGAATAATTCGTGAGGCGTTTTCCCTTCAGAATTTTTCTTGTTTACACTGTTGTGCCCAATAAATACTTCCTATGTCTCGCCATGATCGACTTTTGACATAAGATTTAAGAAAATGATGTTTAGAGAGTCATGTAAAAAGAGAAAAATATATGAGAGTAATTGTATTATATTTTCCTAAAAGATAAATGGCTCACTTCAGATCCCAAAAAAAAGTAGCTTATAATGGACAGGAGTACAGAAATGTAATGGAAAATCACATACCTTGAACCACAATACTTCTCGTTGCATTTGCATAGCGGCACCAGGGATGTTATCAAGTTGATTTTGAGGAGCCAATCTTCCCGCCAAATGCAAAATGTTGTTACCATCGTTGTCTATGTATGATGCAATCAAATCTTTGGTACCGCCCAACTCATACGTCAAGTTGAACACTTTGGGATAGCGATGCAAAACCGCAACGTGGAATATGCTATGTGAAGACTTGTTTACTTTGTATAGTAAGTTATGGTCGTTTTGAAATAATTCGACCAAGAAGTCATCGTTTCCCGATTCTGACTTGGAAGAATATATAGTTGCTTTTATGTCTTCTTCACATGATTCAATGTCTTCTTTACATGATTCAGCAGCATCCCACAAACGATCCATTAACGTATAGGCATCACACTTTGCATTCTTTGACTTCTTCCTGTAGGATAGTACTATACATATAGTGGATTTGAACTATTGTGAGAACTTAGATTTGTAACACCAAATAAATGATGTGTTGATTTACCAAAACATAAAATTGACATGAACTATATCAAATTCTTGTGGTTCAATGGGTCGGTTTTGCTCGGCTAAAAGTCGAGTTGGCCCGATGGACACAAGCTGACCCGAAACATAACACACTTAGGGCGTGGTCTAGCTAGATCCAACCTGCATTTGGGTCTACTTAGGCTACATCAAAATATATTCTCTTCGTCTCATCAATTTTTTTTTTAATTCTACTCGTATGTATTGCTCCATACACTAATATTTTCACAATTATGTACTTTGTCTACAAATGGTCTGATACGGATATATTCATATATTTTAAGCATGAGTTTAGTTAATCATTTGTATATTATTAATACCTTTAATGATTGATTTCCTTAGTTATAGGATTAGATTTTATTTGATTTAGTTTGTTAGAATTTGATTTATTCCCATTATTTTAAGAAATCTTTTTGTACCATACTTATTATAAATATGTGTAGAGTGATTTATTATAATTAAGAATGAAGAATTAATTAAAATTATAATTATTAATTACTTCTCAATCTGTATTGATCCATAATTAATACTGTACTTATCATAGGTGCTTTCATTCTCGAACTCATGGTTATTCTCGCCATCAAGGAGCCTCTTATGATTGAACCAGTTGTCGTGGATGTTTGTGATGGTTTAGTTCCCTACCACGCCATTCCTAACATCCCTAATGATGGCGTTACTTTTCCATTATCCCCGACAACTCCCGCAAAATCGTTCCAGAATATATCTCATACAAAAAGGAGCATGAAGAAATCTCGTGTCAAAAGGAAGATTTCATGCCAAAAGGAGCTTATGATGACAATTTTTCCACTGTGCTCTTCTGATTTCCACCTCGAGGACAAGGTGGTTTTCAACCGCTGGGGAGATGATACGGATATATTCATATATTTTAAGCATGAATTTAGTTAATCATTTGTATATTACTCCATTCGTCCCACTTTAGAGTCTCGGTCACTTTTTCGCACTCGTTTTATAAAAATGATAATAATAAATAGTTAAAGTGAAAAAATATAAAACGATAATAATAAATAGTTAAAGTGAAAAAATCTTAAAGTAAGAGATCGCACTCGTTTTATAAAAATGATAATAAATAGTTCAAGTGAAGAAATTTTAAAGTAAGAGAGAATAATGTTGACAAAAGTCTTCTTTATTTCATTATTCTCTCTCTTAATTTACCATTTCTCCATTTTAACTATTTATCATATTTTTATAAAATGAGTGCTCAAAAGTGACTGAGACTCTTAATACTTTAGGATTTATTTCCTTAGTTATAGGATTAGATTTGATTTGATTTAGTTTGTTAGAATTTGAATTAGTTCCATTATTCTAGGAAATCTGTTTGTACCAAACATATTATAAATATATGTGGAGTATTTCATTAGAATTAATTAAAATTATCATTCTCACGAGTCACGGTTTCTCTTCTAGAGAAACCGCCGTTCTCTCTCTCATTCAATCATTTCATTCTCTTATTATTTCTGTTCAAATTATTTCTCAATATGTATTAATCCATAATTAATGGAGTACATAACATGGTCCATGTCCATGATTTAAAGATCCGTTTTGCTTTTTGGAACGTCCACATTTAAAGATCCATTCATTTGCTTTCACTTTATAATGCAACCTCAGATTTCACTAATTCTAACTTTCACTCTGCATTATTTCCTTCGTCCCACAAGAATATGCACTATTTCCTTTTTTTAGTCTGTTCCACAAAAATATGCACTTTCCAAATTTAAAAACTCTTCTCTCTCTAGTGAGGTGAGACTCATTCTCCACTAATAATATTTTAATTACTTTTTCTTTTTACTTATCTCTTCATTTATTAATTGTGCATTAAAACTCATGCCCATCCAAAAATGTATATTCTTGTGGTACGAAGGGAGTATAAAACTAATACACATATATTCCACAAATTTTATTCATTCATCTTTTCACAAAATCAAACAAAATCTTAAAACTAGTGTAAAATCAAAATGGTTTTTTAAGTCGGGTACGAAGGGAGTAATTTAAAACGTTTGACCGACAGAATATATAGTTGTTGAGTGTCATTGATTTCTTTTTTTTTGGTAGTGGATTAAAGGGTAACGGTCTTAATATATAGGTTACTTTAATAAAAGAAAAGGCTTTAGACAAGTTCAAGTGAAGTTTATAGTTTGGGACACGGAAGACTAATTTTGTGGGACGAGGTCAGAATAAAATTTATGAGATTCAAAATTATACTAACCAATCTTGGCCCAGAATCCTTGGTCATTGTTATGAGAAAATGTCAATGGCTTCCTCGCAAGCACATGCAACACTATCTCGCCATTGTTATCTTCTGCTATAGCCAACGTATTATCTTCGTCCAAAATCTTTATAGCTAGATCTGAAAAAAAAATCCAAATACATACATTATATTTAACTAGCAATTATTATACTCTGACACACCACTTTTGGTGGTTTGGGATTTTTTAGTTGATCGACAAAAAATCTACACATAGCAAACAATTCGGAGTCGATTGATGACGTCAACAAATTAATTTTTTCTAGTGGGGTCCACGATCCGATTTGTGACTGATGGTAGAGAAAGTCAGCCATTTCTCCAAATCCTTGCAATACAGCCATATAGAGTGGCCAAACTCGATTTTCACCCTTCATATTGGCCAATTTTGGGTGTTTTTGTAACATAATTTCAGCAATTTTAGTGTGACCAGCTGCAGCTGCAAAGCAAAGTGCAGTGGCGTTCCATGTCATCTATTTCCATAATTTCCAATAATTTTGAGACGAATTTTGTATGTCCTTCGAGCGCGGCTATGTGCAGCACGATTTCACCTCCTTCCGTTATGGCGGTTTTGGCCAAGTCTTTGTTTCTGGTCAAAAGCTCTTCAACGGCATTCCAGTCGCTCTTCTTTTGCCTATTTTTAGAATGATTTGTTAAATCGATCGCCCTTCAATCCTCTAACAAATACCTCTAACCCGGCAAAATCGTGTGAAAGTTAACATGCAAAAGCGTATGATTTGCACTCACCTGACTTGGGACGCCCAAAAAGGAAATAAGTGCGAGTAGTGCGGGACGGAGGGAGTACTTATTTAACAAGCAATTATTATACTCTGGCACACCACTTTTAGTGGTTTGAGATTTTTTAGTTGATCGACAAAAAATCTACACATAGCAAACAATTCGGAGTCGATTGATGACGTCAACATATTAATTTTTTCTAGTGGGGTCCACGATCCGATTTGTGACTGATGGTAGAGAAAGTCAGCCATTTCTCCAAATCCTTGCAATACAGCCATATAGAGTGGCCAAACTCGATTTTCACCCTTCATATTGGCCAATTTTGGGTGTTTTTGTAACATAATTTCAGCAATTTTAGTGTGACCAGCTGCAGCTGCAAAGCAAAGTGCAGTGGCGTTCCATGTCATCTATTTCCATAATTTCCAATAATTTTGAGACGAATTTTGTATGTCCTTCGAGCGCGGCTATGTGCAGCACGATTTCACCTCCTTCCGTTATGGCGGTTTTGGCCAAGTCTTTGTTTCTGGTCAAAAGCTCTTCAACGGCATTCCAGTCGCTCTTCTTTTGCCTATTTTTAGAATGATTTGTTAAATCGATCGCCCTTCAATCCTCTAACAAATACCTCTAACCCGGCAAAATCGTGTGAAAGTTAACATGCAAAAGCGTATGATTTGCACTCACCTGACTTGGGACGCCCAAAAAGGAAATAAGTGCGAGTAGTGCGGGACGGAGGGAGTACTTATTTAACAAGCAATTATTATACTCTGGCACACCACTTTTAGTGGTTTGAGATTTTTTAGTTGATCGACAAAAAATCAACACATACCAAACAATTCGGAGTCGATTGATGACGTCAACATATTAATTTTTTCTAGTGGGGTCCACGATCCGATTTGTGACTGATGGTAGAGAAAGTCAGCCATTTCTCCAAATCCTTGCAATACAGCCATATAGAGTGGCCAAACTCCATTTTCACCCTTCATATTGGCCAATTTTGGGTGTTTTTGTAACATAATTTCAGCAATTTTAGTGTGACCAGCTGCAGCTGCAAAGCAAAGTGCAGTGGCGTTCCATGTCATCTATTTCCATAATTTCCAATAATTTTGAGACGAATTTTGTATGCCCTTCGAGCGCGGCTATGTGCAGCACGATTTCACCTCCTTCCGTTATGGCGGTTTTGGCCAAGTCTTTGTTTCTGGTCAAAAGCTCTTCAACGGCATTCCAGTCGCTCTTCTTTTGCCTATTTTTAGAATGATTTGTTAAATCGATCGCCCTTCAATCCTCTAACAAATACCTCTAACCCGGCAAAATCGTGTGAAAGTTAACATGCAAAAGCGTATGATTTGCACTCACCTGACTTGGGACGCCCAAAAAGGAAATAAGTGCGAGTAGTGCGGGACGGAGGGAGTACTTATTTAACAAGCAATTATTATACTCTGGCACACCACTTTTAGTGGTTTGAGATTTTTTAGTTGATCGACAAAAAATCAACACATACCAAACAATTCGGAGTCGATTGATGACGTCAACATATTAATTTTTTCTAGTGGGGTCCACGATCCGATTTGTGACTGATGGTAGAGAAAGTCAGCCATTTCTCCAAATCCTTGCAATACAGCCATATAGAGTGGCCAAACTCCATTTTCACCCTTCATATTGGCCAATTTTGGGTGTTTTTGTAACATAATTTCAGCAATTTTAGTGTGACCAGCTGCAGCTGCAAAGCAAAGTGCAGTGGCGTTCCATGTCATCTATTTCCATAATTTCCAATAATTTTGAGACGAATTTTGTATGCCCTTCGAGCGCGGCTATGTGCAGCACGATTTCACCTCCTTCCGTTATGGCGGTTTTGGCCAAGTCTTTGTTTCTGGTCAAAAGCTCTTCAACGGCATTCCAGTCGCTCTTCTTTTGCCTATTTTTAGAATGATTTGTTAAATCGATCGCCCTTCAATCCTCTAACAAATACCTCTAACCCGGCAAAATCGTGTGAAAGTTAACATGCAAAAGCGTATGATTTGCACTCACCTGACTTGGGACGCCCAAAAAGGAAATAAGTGCGAGTAGTGCGGGACGGAGGGAGTACTTATTTAACAAGCAATTATTATACTCTGGCACGCCACTTTTAGTGGTTTGAGATTTTTTAGTTGATCGACAAAAAATCAACACATACCAAACAATTCGGAGTCGATTGATGACGTCAACATATTAATTTTTTCTAGTGGGGTCCACGATCCGATTTGTGACTGATGGTAGAGAAAGTCAGCCATTTCTCCAAATCCTTGCAATACAGCCATATAGAGTGGCCAAACTCCATTTTCACCCTTCATATTGGCCAATTTTGGGTGTTTTTGTAACATAATTTCAGCAATTTTAGTGTGACCAGCTGCAGCTGCAAAGCAAAGTGCAGTGGCGTTCCATGTCATCTATTTCCATAATTTCCAATAATTTTGAGACGAATTTTGTATGCCCTTCGAGCGCGGCTATGTGCAGCACGATTTCACCTCCTTCCGTTATGGCGGTTTTGGCCAAGTCTTTGTTTCTGGTCAAAAGCTCTTCAACGGCATTCCAGTCGCTCTTCTTTTGCCTATTTTTAGAATGATTTGTTAAATCGATCGCCCTTCAATCCTCTAACAAATACCTCTAACCCGGCAAAATCGTGTGAAAGTTAACATGCAAAAGCGTATGATTTGCACTCACCTGACTTGGGACGCCCAAAAAGGAAATAAGTGCGAGTAGTGCGGGACGGAGGGAGTACTTATTTAACAAGCAATTATTATACTCTGGCACACCACTTTTAGTGGTTTGAGATTTTTTAGTTGATCGACAAAAAATCAACACATACCAAACAATTCGGAGTCGATTGATGACGTCAACATATTAATTTTTTCTAGTGGGGTCCACGATCCGATTTGTGACTGATGGTAGAGAAAGTCAGCCATTTCTCCAAATCCTTGCAATACAGCCATATAGAGTGGCCAAACTCCATTTTCACCCTTCATATTGGCCAATTTTGGGTGTTTTTGTAACATAATTTCAGCAATTTTAGTGTGACCAGCTGCAGCTGCAAAGCAAAGTGCAGTGGCGTTCCATGTCATCTATTTCCATAATTTCCAATAATTTTGAGACGAATTTTGTATGCCCTTCGAGCGCGGCTATGTGCAGCACGATTTCACCTCCTTCCGTTATGGCGGTTTTGGCCAAGTCTTTGTTTCTGGTCAAAAGCTCTTCAACGGCATTCCAGTCGCTCTTCTTTTGCCTATTTTTAGAATGATTTGTTAAATCGATCGCCCTTCAATCCTCTAACAAATACCTCTAACCCGGCAAAATCGTGTGAAAGTTAACATGCAAAAGCGTATGATTTGCACTCACCTGACTTGGGACGCCCAAAAAGGAAATAAGTGCGAGTAGTGCGGGACGGAGGGAGTACTTATTTAACAAGCAATTATTATACTCTGGCACACCACTTTTAGTGGTTTGAGATTTTTTAGTTGATCGACAAAAAATCAACACATACCAAACAATTCGGAGTCGATTGATGACGTCAACATATTAATTTTTTCTAGTGGGGTCCACGATCCGATTTGTGACTGATGGTAGAGAAAGTCAGCCATTTCTCCAAATCCTTGCAATACAGCCATATAGAGTGGCCAAACTCCATTTTCACCCTTCATATTGGCCAATTTTGGGTGTTTTTGTAACATAATTTCAGCAATTTTAGTGTGACCAGCTGCAGCTGCAAAGCAAAGTGCAGTGGCGTTCCATGTCATCTATTTCCATAATTTCCAATAATTTTGAGACGAATTTTGTATGCCCTTCGAGCGCGGCTATGTGCAGCACGATTTCACCTCCTTCCGTTATGGCGGTTTTGGCCAAGTCTTTGTTTTCTGGTCAAAAGCTCTTCAACGGCATTCCAGTCGCTCTTCTTTTGCCTATTTTTAGAATGATTTGTTAAATCGATCGCCCTTCAATCCTCTAACAAATACCTCTAACCGGCAAAATCGTGTGAAAGTTAACATGCAAAAGCGTATGATTTGCACTCACCTGACTTGGGACGCCCAAAAAGGAAATAAGTGCGAGTAGTGCGGGACGGAGGGAGTACTTATTTAACAAGCAATTATTATACTCTGGCACGCCACTTTTAGTGGTTTGAGATTTTTTAGTTGATCGACAAAAAATCAACACATACCAAACAATTCGGAGTCGATTGATGACGTCAACAAATTAATTTTTTCTAGTGGGGTCCACGATCCGATTTGTGACTGATGGTAGAGAAAGTCAGCCATTTCTCCAAATCCTTGCAATGCAGCCATATAGAGTGGCCAAACTCCATTTTCACCCTTCATATTGGCCAATTTTGGGTGTTTTTGTAACATAATTTCAGCAATTTTAGTGTGACCAGCTGCAGCTGCAAAGCAAAGTGCAGTGGCGTTCCATGTCATCTATTTCCATAATTTCCAATAATTTTGAGACGAATTTTGTATGCCCTTCGAGCGCGGCTATGTGCAGCACGATTTCACCTCCTTCCGTTATGGCGGTTTTGGCCAAGTCTTTGTTTCTGGTCAAAAGCTCTTCAACGGCATTCCAGTCGCTCTTCTTTTGCCTATTTTTAGAATGATTTGTTAAATCGCCTAGGGATGTCAATCGGGCTGGCCCACCGGGTTTCGGGCCAACCCTACTCGGGTTGCGGGTCAATCGGGTGCGGGTAAATCGGGTTGAGATTTTTTCGGGTTATAAAAGTTCAACCCTAACCCTAAACGCTCGGGTTTCGGGCTGGCCCAGCGGGTTAATCGGGTTGCTACCGATAAAATTAACATGCGATTAATCCAATAAATAATGACGAAAATTAGTTATATTTATAAAATATAAATATTTAGTTATGATAAATTTGAGATTTATACTTAAACTCAAACACAAACATGATCAAATACTAATATTTGATATTTGTGTCAAATAAAACATAAATTTAAATATTTTAAAGCATGTGTTAAAACATGTTTATAAATTTAAATATTTATTAATGAATTAGAAGTTTCTAATTTATTTATTTATTATTATATTAATATAAATTTAATATATAGTTTATATGTTTAATATAAAATTGAATGTTATTTTTGTAGTTATCTATATTATAAAAATAATCAATGAAATCGTCCAATTCGGAGTCAAACAAATAGAACAATAGAAATTTTATCGGGTTTTCGGGCCAACCCATCGGGTTTTCGGGTCTGACCCTAACGGGTTGCGGGTTAATCGGGTGCGGGCTAATCGGGTTGTAATTTTATCGGGCTAGAAATTTTTAACCCTAACCCTATAAATTTGGCGGGTTATTCGGGTCAGCCCACGGGTTGCGGGCTGCATTGACATCCCTAAAATCGCCCTTCAATCCTCTAACAAATACCTCTAACCCGGCAAAATCGTGTGAAAGTTAACATGCAAAAGCGTATGATAACAAATACCCTCTAACCCGGAAAAATCGTGTGAAAGTTAACATGCAAAAGCGTATGATTTTCACTCACCTGACTTTTTCTCTTTCTCTGCTATCTATATTGACTCAGATTTTCACTTCGATCTCTAACAGCAATGGAGAGAGGCATGAGTGGTCAATTAAAATCTAGTAGTATCACATTTTCATCTCCTATCACCTCACACTTTCAAACAATTAGATTTACAACCAAACATAAAATAATACTCTCTCCCCGTCCCGGCTAAGATGACACATTTCTTGGTCGGCACTGAATTTTAGGAGCTATTGGTTAATGTGTTTAATTAGAGATAGAAAATGTGGGTAAAAGTATTAAAATAGAGAGAGAAAAAGATAAATATTTTAATAGAAGTGAGAAAAAGTGATTGAGTGTATTAATTGGAGAGAAAAGAATTCTAAAAAAATTAATATATCATCTTATTTAAAACAAACTAAAAATGAAAATGTCATCTCAAATGGGATGGAAGGATTACTATGATGACAACAGCTGCAAGCATGCCCTATAAGAGCATCTCCAATGGCGGACGTCCGGTCAGACATCCGCGACGGGCGACCGGGACGTTCGCCATTGTGGCATGGCAAGTCGGATACGGACGTCCCGTAAGGACGTCGGATGTTCTCGGACGTGCGGGCGATGGGCGGGTGGACGTCCGCCATTGTGGCGTGGGTCGGACGTCCGGTATTTATTTTTTTAAAAAAAAACTCTATATATACGGCTCGTTGAATTTTATTTCCGTAAACGTAAATTGCTTTATTTGTGAATTTGTGATTTTTTTATTGCGGAAGTCCTAGTGGGAAGGGCGGATTGTGGAGGGGAAGTCCTAGTGACGTGGCAGTGGGATGAGAAGTCCTAGTGACGTACCAGGAGGTGTTTTTGGGAAGTCCTAGTGGATATCCGAGTGGGACATCCGGGCATTGGAGATGCTCTAAATTAATAAGTGCTCTCAAAAGTCAGAAACGTAATTATAGATGTTGACAAAAATGAGGTCTATTGAATTAGTGGTCAATTAATTTGAGTGATTGAGGTAAAGTTTGATACTCCCCTCGTCCCACAAATATCGTCTAATTTTTTCATTTTCGTCCGTCTCACAAAATTTATCTCATTTTATTTTTTACCATTTTTGGTAGTGGACCTTATATTCCACTAACTCATTCCTACTCACATTTTATTATAAAACTAATATATAAAAGTAGGATCCACATTTCACTAACCTTTTCAACTCACTTTTCATTAATTTCTTAAAACTCGTGCTCGGTCAAAGTGAGACAATCCTTATGAGACGGAGGGAGTATAATAATTACAACTAATTGAAATATGGAATATAACTGAAGAAAGAAATGTTCTGCAAAATAGTTTATAATTTTATTGATATGGAGGAAAACTGAATAAACTATCAACAAAGGTCAACAGAGCAATCAACAACAAAACACTAAACACAAAACACACACAAAAGCCAAAGCAATGGCACACCCATGCATAAGGGACTAGGGGCTATAGCCCTCAATAAAAAAAATTAAACATTTTTTCATTTATAAATTTTGAAAATTATCCAAATTTAATGTAAACTATAGTGTAAAAGTTGATATAAATGTTATAAACAATCTAAAAATATATTTTAAAATCAAATTTAGAAATCACTGCTCTTATCAATTTTTTTTTCTGTTTCCGCCCTTGTCCCTAGGTGAAGAGAGCATATCCTTGAGGACATGCTTAAACACATCTAAGAGTATCCACTATAGGGGCGGCGCGCCGGCCACCCCGGAACCGCCGCCGCGGCTAACTATAGCGAAAGAAGCGTCCACCCCGGTGCGGACGCTTTTTTTGGGGCGGAAGGGCGATCAGCGACTAGGCGCTGAGGACGCGTCGGGCGCGGTGCGCCGCGCCGGCCTATAGCGCGGCGGTGAGCGGCTCTCCAGTAGGGGACAATTTTTTTTCATTTTTTTAAAAAATTATTTAATTTACCTATAAATACACCTCATTTCTCTTATTATTTTCACACCATTCCAACTCTTTATTCATAATTTCTCTCACTAAAATTTGTGGATTCCATTGATATTAAAAATGGACGATTTGTGGAATGACGCGTGGAATTCTCTGATTCAAGAGGACAGAGGGAAGCCGGCGAGGAGGATGCGGCGCGGGCGGCGAAATTGGCGGAGGTCGCGCTCCCTCGTGCGATTACTCATCGTCGGACCATCCAACGAGATCATAGCGGAGCGCACTAGCGGCTAATGGCAGACTACTTTGTGGATAACCCTGTTACCCACCCGAGATTTTCCATCGCGACGGCTCTTCACTCATATAGCGACGAATTTGGCGGAGCAGTACAGGTGCTTCACCCTCCGGAGTGATTGCACTGGCCGGATCGGGCTGTCTACTTTTCATAAATGCACCGCTGCAATTAGGCAGCTCGCCTATGCCGGACCGGCTGATATGTTCGACGAATACCTACAGATGGGTGAGACGACTAGCCTAACGGTGCTCAAGCAGTTTTGTAAGGGGATCCGGGAAATCTTTGGTCCGGAGTTCCTACGAAAGCCAACCTCTGATGAGTGCCAAAGACTGCTAGATATGCACGGTTTGGTGCACGGTTTCCCAGGGATGTTAGGTAGCATCGATTGCATGCATTGGGAGTGGAAAAACTGCCCGGTGGCGTGGAAAGGCCAGTTCACTACTGATTTCTAAAGCAAAGGTCCATCGATGATTCTGGAATCTGTTGCTGACTACCGTTTGTGGATCTGGCATGCGTATTTCGGTGTTGCAGGTTCGAACAACGACATCAACGTTCTGTAGTCATTGCCTCTCTTCAATGATGAGTGCCGGGAGGAGGGTCCAGAAATCAGCTTCGGAGCCAACGGAACGCTGTTAAGGATAATCTCTTTAACAGTTGATAAACTCTTCCGTGAGGTCGCGGGAATCGTTTGCCCATCGATCGCACACAACAAGAATTAGTGCGACAAGAATTAGGGTTTTTGAGAAGAAGAAAGTAAAATGCGTAAATTATCTTATTTCTTGATTGATCCAAATGAATAACAATGTCCACTATTTATAATAGTGGATACCCTAACTTAAGGAATAAGAAAATAATCATAATCAAATATACGAAAAGATACGGTAAATCATTAATTAACCAAAATAATGATATGAGGGATATTCATATATTCTGCACGTATCAAACGCAGTACCACAGGGGATACTATTTGGCAGATGGGATATACCCTCGCTGGCCCCGTATTCGTCAAGACAGTTCGCCAACCGGTTGGACGCGAAGAAACAATATTTTGCACGAAACAAGAGGCTGCTAGGAAGGATGTTTGAGTGAGCTTTTGGTGTGCTCCAAGTGCGATGGGCCATTATACGGTGCCCGACACGAGTTTGGCACGAAGATGATGTTGGGAATATTATGTTAGCATGTATCATATTGCACAATATGATAATAGAAGATGAAGGATTTGTTGCAGTGCGCTGGGCACCGGAAGATGGTGCAAGTTCAAGTCACGGTGTTGCCTCTGTACCGATACATATGGGTGTACCACGTAGTAATGAATATTTTCTCCAACGTTTCACTGATATGCGCAGGAGCACAGTACATGCCACCCTCCAGGCCGATTTGATTGAAGAGGTATGGGCATGTAGGGGAGGGGGCGCAGCGTGAAGAACTTGTGTGATTTTCTATAGAGTAAATTTTCGTTGTATAATTTTTTCATTACTTTAATACGACGAAAATTTAGTGTTCAATTTTAATTTATTTTATTATAGCCGTTTTTTTAATTATGTGTAGTCCGATAATTTTAATTATAATTGAATTAAAATATAAAAATAAAAAATTAAAGTGAAAAGTGGCTAAAAAGTGTCACTATAAGGTGGACACTTCCAATAGCCCCGCCACTTTTTTTGTCCACAGCCACTTCGTATTTGTCCGCCGCGTCCAAAAAAAAGTGTCTGCAGCAATAGTGGACACTTTTTTAGCCACTTTTCATTTTATTTTATTTTTTGTATATTTTAATTCAATTCTAATTAAAATTATCGGAATGTAAATAATTAAAAAAAAGTATTGGGACCAAATATTCGTCAGAGTCGGGTGATTTGTCGTTTCCACCGTACATTTTTAGAGAGTGAAAATTTTGAGAGTGGATGAATGGATGGAGTGTGAAGTGTGTGTGAAGATGTGTGTGGAGGAGTGGTATTTATAATAAAATTTTTGAAAATAATTATATATAAAAAAGTGTCCGCCCTCTGCCGGCGCGCCGATGACCGGCGCACTATAGGTCGAAGCATGCCCGGCGCCTTCTCGCCGATGGGCCTTCCGCCCCAAAAAATGCGCCCGCCCCGCTTCCCACGCTATAGGTAGGCGCGGCGACGGCGGTTCGGGGGCTGTCGGCGCGCCGCCCCTTAGTGGATGTGAACGGGCCGGGCCTTTATTCTAGCACGTTTTCTTTTCAAATTCATTCATGAATCTATGTAGGTCTGTAGGCTACGCTTTTATAAACTTCATTTTAGCCAACTATCAATGTACTAAATTTAATATTTGGTACAAGTTTTACAATTGAAATAGTAATAATCTTTTATGATTATTACTAAAACATGAAATTGGCATTGTTTGTGATGTGATCGACAAATAAAGTAAATGTCGATGAATTTGGAAAAAACTTCAAAATATGATTATAATTAGGGGTGAGCATTCGGATTTCAGATCAAATTTTTGTCCATTCTGATTAGATTCAAGCTGTCCGAAAATCTGAACTATGAAATCAGATCGGAAATATCTAAAATTACATAAAAATATTATAAATATCTAAAAACCCAATACCGAAAATTTTAAAACCTGAAAATCCAATACCAAAAGCTGAAAATCTAATACCAATCGAACATCCGATTACATCAGATTTTAAATTATTTTATTCGATCCAATCTGAACATACGATTATAAAATCTATGATCTTAACCGATTGGTTCCGATTTCATATATTTTGCTCACATGTAATTATAATTGAAAAATATTATTGATATTGATGAATTTATAATTAACTAATCTTATAAATAAAAATGGAACTAAGAATTAATTATATGCTCATAAAAAACACCAGAAAAAGAGAAAAACAAAAAACGATTAAAAAAAAGTGCTACAGTAATTGGGCCAGACTTAATGGGCCGCGTCTGTAACTAGAGCTAATTTGGGCCCAATGCAATTTAGGCTATCAAAGAAATTGCTACTTCGAGAAACGATTTTCCAAATGAAATATAGACTTACGATTATATATTACTCCTATGTTGCTGGTTTTACATTTCCCAAATCATGAATGCTATGAGATTTTTGCAGAACATATGTCAATTGTCATCAAGTTGGGCAATTTGAATTTCTAGATATTCCATCATTGCAATAATTTAAAGTGGAGAATGTGTTTTTGATAACTATGGACCAAATTTTCATGTGGTTGCAATTAGGTCTAAATTTCACCATGTGAACCCCATGTTATGTATCGTCCAGAGCCTTTGTCCTAGCGGCAAGGAGCTTAGACATTAATGTATGAGGTGCCAAGTTCGAGCCATCTTGACATCAGTTATAATTTCCTCCTTTCTTTAGTATATGAGTTTATTTGTAATTTCCTCCTTCATATAGGAGTTAAATTTTTTTAAAAAAAACCATGTTATGTCTCTATCTTCACTATTTTCTTGTTTTACTTCGTTTTCTGTTTTCAATTGTGGTTAGAGATGTAGCGAGCTCGTCCTAAAAGGTGATGACTGGATCTGAACTCGTGATATTATAATCGCGTAATCAATTTATTTACCAACTTGGTAAGCTCGAGGTCTGGGATGAATATTCGGTTTTCTATTCGACTTTTTGCCCAAATTGAACTAAATCAAAATATAAAATTTTATAAAATATTTAAACCGAACATCCCAAACCCAAAAAACAAAATCCAAACTAAAAAAACTGAAAATTCAAAAATTATTTTTCCAAAATATATATAAATCGTATCAATCAATTTACATATTTAAACAATTACAATCTTCATAAGTATTAGTATAAATATTCATTAACATTAAATAACATGAGGTTTGTTAGTATAGCTGAATTAGGAAATACAATATGCAATTTGATATTCTCAAAACTAGTGAGTAGGGATGTCAATGCAGCCCGCAACCCGTGGGCTGACCCGAATAACCCGCCAAATTTATAGGGTTAGGGTTGAAAATTTCTAGCCCGATAAAATTACAACCCGATTAGCCCGCACCCGATTAACCCGCAACCCGTTAGGGTCAGACCCGAAAACCCGATGGGCTGGCCCGAAAACCCGATAAAATTTCTATTGTTCTATTTGTTTGACTCCGAATTGGACAATTTCATTGATTATTTTTATAATATAGATAACTAAAAAAATAACATTCAATTTTATATTAAACATATAAATTATATATTAAATTTTTATTAATATAATAATAAATAAATAAATAAATTAGAAACTTCTAATTCATTAACAAATATTTAAATTTATAAACATGTTTTAAAACATGCTTTAAAATATTTAAATTAATGTTTTATTTTACACAAATCTCAAATATTAGTATTTGATCATGTTTGTGTTTGAGTTTTAAGTATAAATCTCAAATTTATCATAACTAAATATTTATATTTTATAAATATAACTAATTTTCGTCATTATTTATTGGATTAATCGCATGTTAATTTTATCGGTAGCAACCCGATTAACCCGCTGGGCCAGCCCGAAACCCGAGCGTTTAGGGTTAGGGTTGAACTTTTATAACCCGAAAAAATCTCAACCCGATTAGCCCGCACCCGATTGACCCGCAACCCGAGTAGGGTTGGCCCGAAACCCGGTGGGCCGGCCCGATTGACATCCCTACTAGTGAGTGTGCCAAATTTTTATGGGTTGGGCTTCTTTTGATTGACTAATTTGCCTAACCAAAAATTGATGGGTCATTTTCTCATTTATTTATAGTTATGAGGTCCAACATTTTCAATTAATCATAGAATTGCCAACTGAAATTTCTTGGAGCCGACTTATCTGCTTATTTTAGAGGAATTTGTTCTGTTTCAATTCATATTGTTGGTGTAAGAGGTGTGATCCGTTGTTAACTTTCTTAATTTGTTAACTTTGTTAACTCATCAATGTAGTGTTTTAAAAATTTCAACACGACGACATTGAAATGTCAATATAAACTTAGTTGATATTTTAATGCATATGTTGACATTGATATTTAAAATGTCAACACCGTAAATTAAAATGTCAAACACAAATTTGTATTGACATTTTAATGTGATTGTGTTGACATTTTTAATATACTAAGTTAACAAGTTAGCAAGTTAACAAAAATTAGCAATATAACGAAAACCTTCGTTGTAAAACACTATGTTCAAGCAAAGTTAGTTATGAGATTTATGCATTTATTTTAAGAGGGAACATCATTTTTGGTCCACGAACTTTGCCAAAGTATCATTTTAGGCCCGTGAACTTTGATAATATCATTTTAGGTCCGTGAACTTTGAGTTAGTATTATTTGAGGTACTTTTTACTATTTCCAAGTTTTTTGGACGAAAATACACTCAATACCTTAAAGTGTATATATTTTTAATAAATTTATCATATGCTCATAATTTTTTATAAATATCTTTACAATATATTTTTGACAAATTTTCTAAATATAATTTGACCTTAAATATTATCACTTAATTTTGTGACATGCAAGTAAAATTGCTTCTTCAATTTTTTATATTAACTTTTTTTAAAATTGAATAAAGAACTTTCTTTAATAATAAAAAATAGAATAAAGATCTTTTCTTGCATGTCACAAAATTAAATGATAATATTGAAGGTCAAATTATATTTAGAAAATTTGTCAAAAATATATTGTAAAGATATTTATAAAAAGATCTTTATTCAATTTTTTATTATTAAAGAAAGTTCTTTATTCAATTTTTTTAAAAAAATTAATATAAAAAATTGAAGAAGCAATTTTACTTGCATGTAACAAAATTAAGTGATAATATTTAAGGTCAAATTATATTTAGAAAATTGTCAAAAATATATTGTAAAGATATTTATAAAAAAATATGAATATATGATAAATTTATTAAAAATATACACTTTAAGGTATTGAAGGTATTTTCGTCCAAAAAAACTTGGAAATAGTAAAAAGTACCTCAAATGATACTAACTCAAAGTTCACGGACCTAAAATGATATTTTCAAAGTTCACGGACTTAAAATGATACGTTAGCAAAGTTAGTGGACCAAAAATAATGTTCCCTCTTATTTTAATCCTACTTTTGCTGATGGAACTTTTTAACCGTTTCTATTCTTTTTGTTAGTCATATATTTGAAATAATGCACCAAACAAAGTGTGATCTTTTTGCACAAACCAGACAGCATTATCAACCAATTGAATTTAATAGTATCAAAATGTTAGGCAAAATAATTACTCCATTAATTATATTATCCTGAAAAATATGATGAAAATTTCAGATGTGGACACCATTTAGGCAAAGTTTGGTCAGCAACTAAATTATTGAGCATGGTGTATTGGTCAAATTTTGTCCCATTTGTGTAACTATTTTACCAATTACTACTAATTTATTTGCAATAATCATAGTGGTGAATCTAATTAAAAAATTCGAGTTAAAAATGAATGAGATGCACATAAGCTTTTTTTCTTTTGGTAAAATTAAGCTTTAATGACTGTCTTACAATTAGTGGCCTATTTTTCTAATCAAATTATTAATCTATCAACTATTTTTCCTCCATATAAATTGACTTTTTCGATAAAGTTATATAGATCCTAGGATCTACAACTCCACAATCAATTAAATATGTCTACGAATATAAAACTTGTAGGGTCTTATATTTTTTAAAAAAAATTGGAGAAATAGTTAGGTTTCATATTTAATTATGTTATAAGGCTCCACAAAACAATTTTCCCCCTTGTTTACAAAATTGAAATTTAGTTTGTGTGCTGGTGTAAAAGTTTCAATAATCAGATTTGATTGGAGAAATCTTCTCAAATTCTCGAATTTGAAATTTAGAAAATAGAATAGACATCAATAAACTCATTTTGTAGCATAATTAACGTTTTCGGATTGTATTGAATGTACAAACGAGATTATCCAATCCATTCAAATTTGAGAGGAATGTTTTTGGGGATATTCTTTTTTTTTTGTGAAAATGACGTAACATTTTTTTATCATTGATTATTGTTCAAATTACTATTTTTAAAATTTTAAAAGTACTCCTGTGATTATGATATTTATAGGTGAATCAATGGCAGACTCAAAAAAAATTGCTAAGGATTTAACTGTGTTTATAACTTTCAGAAATTAATTTGAGAAGGGTTATACATATATTTTTTTATAATTTTCATACATTTTTAATAGAAAAGAATTGGTGAAGAGCTTTAAAAAATATTTTTGGTAGATGTTATTAATAGAAAATATAATCTTAATATTGCATAATTATACGATAAAGAATTCAGTCTGCTTTGAAAATATGCCATGTAAATTATTTGAAATTGTATGCATCATATTACATCCTTTTGTCAATGACAATAATTATCATTATTGAGGCAAAAAAAGATAATCGAATACTAAATCATTGTATAGTGAACATTGTCATGTGCTATTAATCTAAATCTGTACGGAACGGCAATAATTAAATAATTAAAGTATTTATTTACAAAAAAAATTACTATTAAAATATATTTGCTCTTCGTACAATCTTACATCAATTTAGCTATATTTTATTAAAAAAAAAACAAACCCTTTTTTTATGTAGATGATTTAGAAAGTGGACTTTGTGGAATTTCATCAATAAAAATAGTTACAAGTACAGAATGTCGACATATCTGCTACGTAGGAAAATATTGAAACAATTTAAAAATTCAATTTAACGGTTTTTTATTTCGTTTGGCAACTCAAATATTTAAAATAAGTCTGAAAAGAGTCAATTAAAATAAGCCTGAGAGAGAATCTCAACTGTTCAATTTTACTAACCTAATTTATTATTTATTCAACGACTTCTTTAGATTCCGAATTCATTGTGCGAACCCTGATAGCAAATAATAATTTAATAAATCATTGATTATTTAACTATAAGTATAATTTAATTAAAATGGTGCTGTAATTTATTTTTAAATATGCAAAACCATGTTATCATGTACACATACAAACAATAGACATTTCCTATATATTTTCATTAATATCCCTTCACCCAATTCAACTGAATTAAAATATAGCTAAATAGCTTCATATATCTATAAAGAAGATTAAATTTTGATTACAATTAATGGATATATTGTACACAAAGACATTCATAATTTAACTTTGATTTGTCAATGTGTGAAACTATATATTGGCTGAATTAATCGTTGGGTAAGTTGTGGTATGACTTTTTATAAGAGATAATAACTCTTTAAATTATGAGGAGTAATGGCCATTTAAATTGTGCAATTGATCAAATTGTGGTTAGTATCATGAAGTTTGAAAATATTGAATTATGAAGATTCATGACTAACCGAAAACTTGTCAAAACTTCATGATTTAGTGGTTGTTCCATTTCCCTTAATCTCATAATTAAATGTCATTTTCTTACATTTTATTACTACTATATGTTAAATTCATCAATTCCTACATATATAACTCCATTTCGTTATTAATTTCCTATATAGAAGTGAACTATATAGAATACACTCTTACCAAAATATATGCAGCGCGCAACATGCAATTAATCCTAATTAATATATAATTAATCATAGTATTATTTGTTAAGGGAAATTATAGTATATTATCTTTTTAATTAGTTGAATTTTCGATTGCTATTGACTTCTTACTTTTGGCTATTAATGTAAGGAAATTGACATGTGTAGATTGTTGATAAAATATTATCGAAAAGTTGAAATCTAGTAGGGCTACATAAATTCGTATTGTACTTTGAATTTAACCATATGAATATTATTATTATTATTATTATTATTATTATTGTAATTGACTGTACTAATCAAGTGATGTACAAGTGGGATCCATAAATGTTAATACGTTACCATGTTCAAATTTCTGATTGTATATTCCTATATACACAGATATTCCACTAACTAAAGTCTGAATAAATTAAACATATAGATGTAAACATTTGGAGTGTTCTAACAATAATTACTGATCAGGGATTGATTCATGATATACAATCATTTTTAATACTAGTAACTTTAAAATTAGCAACAATCATAGGGGATAATTCATTTGAATAACAATTTTCGGAATTTGTAATCGATATCATAACTTTTAAAATTTAGTAAAATAATAAATTTTTAATTTTTGCAATTATCCCACGATAAACAATTTACATATTTTTACCATTAGGAAATTGAGTCCAGTGTATGTTTTAATAATTATATGGCCAAAACTGTCGCAAAATGACTATTTTTCGTAATCATGTCTAATTTATTTTTCTAAAAACTTGGTCAAATTTTATTTGAATATTAATGATAATTACTGGAGCAAAGCATTGTTTACATTTTTCAACATTACCATCAAATATGGGACCCTAATTCGTTTTGATTTATCCATAAACTTTCCACAGATAATGGATTTAATCCCTAATCATTTAATATCAATCATCGTACAATTTTGATGGATTTTTCTTTTCTTCCTTTACCTTTTTTTTCCAGTTATCTATCTTTTCATTTAAATAGCCTCATTGATAAGCGATGAATAATTGAATGACGCAATATTTATTTATTACTAGTATATTATCAATAGAAATGTCTAACTTTCTTCTACCACGTAATTTCATTATTTAAGCCATTAAAAAGCATCAATTTAGATCGTGATGCCACACCAATATAAATTTAAATAGTCGTTAGTCGTCTTAAAAAGACAAAACTAATGACGATATTAAAATGTTATAGCACCTTATATATTTCAACTTGCAGTATTAATATAGTGTTGAATTAATTGTCAAAGCATCTATTAATTGTGTTATAAGTATATTAGTAATTTATTCGGAAAAAAATTTAAGCATGTCCAAAGCATATAAGAAATTTGATAAAATAAGAAACTAAATATTATGTGAGAATTTAATAAACCTTGTGATTAACTATTTGTGCATGTAGCTAATTTATATTTGAACAAATGGTCAATAATGACAAGTTCAAATTTAAGATACTCAAACTAATCTACCACATAAATACAACATGAAATTTACGAATTAATCCAAATAATTTGCTAAATTTATAAGATTAGAGTTCCAAAAATTTCTAACTCAATCAGGACAGTTTGGTAGGACAAATAAGTCTTCTTTCTTGGAGTTATTGACCTAAAAAAATCTACAATGTATATTTTTGTCATGTTTTGAATATGAAATCAAATTCGAATAGCTAATAATAATAATAATAATAATAATAATAAGTTATTATAATTACTGCTATCAGATAAGTATATTGTTATTTTCTTATCATTTAATGAAAAATTAATCTGTGGTGCAGATGTAGAATTGTGATACCATACGAAAATAAGTTCCAATAAAAAACAACACGCAAGTCAAGATTTTCTGGCTGTTTTTACATTGATCAATCAATTTTCCCGATCCATCTCTCAAGATTTTGGATTTGTAGTGTTGTACTTATATTATTCAGTCAGTTAAAAAGTTCGATAATATGTCAAATCCACTTGGCATTCATAAGTACAGAGAGAGAGAGAGAGAGAGAGAGAGAGAGAGAGAGAGAGAGAGGATGCTCTAGTTCAAGAAAGAGTATAGTTTGATTTCTACTTTCTAGCATCCATCTTCAAGATTAAATCAGATGATTTCATTGTCAGCTGATGGAAATGAAGAAGTTGGCTTTTGCTAGATGACTAAAGTTGAAATCTTGAGGGTGGCCCACTTCAAGCTGCATCACATACCAAGCTCAGACAGTTGAGTTTCATTAGCAGAGAAGATGAGTTTTTTTTTTGGTTCTCAATGATTGATTTCTACCTTTATGTGACTGCTATTTAGCTGACCCCACATCTCAATTCCTTCTCCACCCAAGAAAAAATTAAATCTTTTTACACCCCTTCAAAAATATTTAATAATTTCTTGATCAAGGGTTGGATTTCCCTATGCAAGATTGAATCTTGAATCTGGGAAAGTTGGGATTCTTGAAATCAAGAAAGTTTAGTTCTTGAAATCATAGATTAGGATAGAAGATGGCATCTGGGGTTGATTTTGATGGGAGTGAAGTAAAAGGGGAGATGTGGGATTTGGAGCAGAAGCTTGATCAGCCCATGGATGAGGAAGCTGTGAGGCTTAAAAATATGTATAGAGAAAAGGTAATAAAATATAAAGTTGTTTTACTTTTTTATGTAGGCTGGTCCTAACTGAGGTGTAAGATTTTGTGCAGCTTTCACCCCCTTTTCACTTTGCCTTTGAATTGACACTGAATCTTGATGTTTGGTGTTTGTCTCTTTTGATGTTATAGTTTTGTAGCTCTTGAGATCACATGCTTTTTATGTGGAGTTGTATACTTGTATTGGTTGCTGTTGTTCTTGAATCATTTTTTGTGATGTTAGTTTGATTGTTGGAAATGGATGGTTTGATTATATTTACAATCATGGAGTGTTCCTGTTGGATTTTGATGTGTTTACTTTGAATGACAGGATGGATAGATTAATTTCGAATTCGACCATCTTATCATTCAACTACTCAATCCTATGTTTTATCGATCTATCGTGTTTGCTGTTGTTCTTGAATCATTTTTGTGGTGTTAATTTGTTAGTTGGAAATGGATGGTTGGATGATGTATACAATACAATCATAGTTCTAGTTGGATTTTGATGCGTTTACTTTGAGGGATAGGATGGATAGATAAAAATAATCGAAGCTAATCTACCATTTACTTTGATGCATTGATTAATTTCAAACTTGTTTGGCGATCATATCGTTCAACTACTCGATCCTATGTTTCATCAATCTATCGTATTCGTAAAGTCGATGACCCCTAAGTTGATGTAGGCATCTAGTTCATGTGAATTAGTATGTTATTTTGATTAGAGAAATGGATATATGGTGCTAACACTTGGTTAATAAAACAGAAATTCTCGACGCTCTTGCTCTTGAGGCTTGCATTTCAGAGCCTCGGTGTGGTGTATGGCGACTTAGGAACGTCTCCTCTGTACGTGTTCTACAACACTTTTCCCGATGGAGTAGATGATACAGAGGACATTATAGGCGCCCTTTCGTTGATCATATACTCCCTCACGCTGATACCTCTCCTCAAGTATGTTTTCATCGTGTGTAAAGCAACCGACAATGGCCAAGGTAAGCTTCCCTCATCGCACGATGATCTGTTGGGGCCTTGTTTCTGTGTTCTTATTCTCTTTGTGCAGGAGGAACTTTTGCACTCTATTCTTTACTTTGTCGGCATGCTAAAGTCCGAACGATTCCCAATCAACACAAGACCGATGAGGAGCTGACAACCTATAGCCGAAACACGGTCCACGAGCTCTCGTTTGCTGCCAAGACAAAGGCGTGGCTGGAGGCAAACGCGTTTAGGAAAACTGCCCTTCTTATGCTAGTACTTGTCGGGACGTGCATGGTGATTGGTGACGGGATTCTCACCCCCGCTATATCCGGTAATTATTGTGTTCGTTTGTTCATAACTAATGATGCGTCTGCACCTATTTCTAACTCTTTATTGGCCAAAATGAATGTAAATATCGCAGTTCTTTCGGCTTCTGGTGGGATCAGTTTGGACCACCCGAAGATGAGCAATGGTATGATCTTCGCTCCGATGGTTATCCTCTTTGTAATTCGTTATGTTACGGGATTCAGCTTCTATTCTTTGGTGCAGATGTTGTGGTGATTGTAGCCGTGATAATTTTGGTCGGATTGTTCAGTATGCAACATTATGGCACGGATAGAGTCGGCTGGCTTTTCGCTCCGGTTGTTTTGCTTTGGTTTCTGTTTATTGGAGGCATCGGCATCTACAACATATACAACTACGATAGCTCGGTTCTGAAAGCCTTTTCGCCTCTGTACATATATCGGTATTTCAGAAATGGAAAGAAGAAAGGTTGGACATCCCTTGGCGGGATCATGCTCAGTATCACAGGTTCGGTCGTCTCTCTCTCTCTCTCTCTCGCGCGCACATGCAAAAAAATGAATGTACTTATTTTGACTGCTCGTCGTTGCAGGAACTGAAGCACTGTTTGCTGATCTTGCTCATTTTCCGGTTTCTGCTGTACAGCTTGCTTTTACCATCGTCGTTTTTCCTTGTCTCCTTTTAGCCTACTCGGGGCAAGCAGCATACCTCATGCAAAATCATGATCACGTTGTTGATGCATTTTATCGATCGATCCCAGGTATATTTCAGCCTTAAAATTCTCATGTCTGGAAACTAATGTAAAGTTTCAAGAATCGAACGTGTCATGTTAAATCAGATCGGAAACTAAATTGAGAAACACTACTTTAAAGTAGCTAAGTGATACGAGATTCGATCTTTGTTCATCTTCGTGTCTAGATTGAACCGAAAATCGTTTTAGTTCCTGATTTGGTCGATTTGAACGTCTTTTGTAGAAAGTATATACTGGCCAGTTTTCATTATTGCGACGCTGGCAGCAATCGTTGCTAGCCAGGCCACCATATCTGCTACGTTTTCGATCATCAAGCAGGCCCACGCCCTTGGCTGTTTCCCGAGAGTCAAAGTTTTGCATACATCGAAGACGTTTCTCGGCCAGATTTATATCCCCGACATGAATTGGATTCTCATGGTTCTTTGCATTGCTGTCACTGCTGGATTCCAAGACAAGAGCCAAATTGGAAATGCATACGGTTCGTGTCATGCTCGACTCGTATATACTGTTTTATTTTTGGGTTGTCTGGAATTTTAAATCATGAAATTTGAATTTTTCTCAATTGTCTCATCTATATACAAAATGTCGTCTTTAAGAATAGTATTTTTTAGGATTATGTTTCTTGGATTTTGTTGATCTGATGAGAATTCTACGACCGATGATGCCAACAGGTACGGCTGTCGTCGTGGTCATGCTCGTCACCACGCTTCTCATGACTCTAATAATGTTGCTAGTCTGGCACTGCCACTGGCTCCTCGTCTTGTTGTTCACGTTGTTGTCTCTCGTGGTCGAGTGCACGTACTTCTCGGCCGTCCTATTCAAGATTAACCAAGGCGGTTGGGTCCCGCTCGTGATAGCCGCCGCCTTCCTCCTCATCATGTACGTCTGGCACTACGGGACCCTGAAACGTTACGAGTTCGAGATGCATAGCAAGGTTTCTTTAGCTTGGATTTTAGGTCTCGGCCCTAGCCTTGGCCTCGTCCGCGTCCCCGGGATCGGGCTCGTCTACACCGAGCTCGCCAGCGGCGTCCCCCACATCTTCTCCCACTTCATCACCAACCTCCCCGCCATCCACTCCATCGTCGTCTTCGTATGCGTCAAATACCTCCCCGTCTACACGGTGCCCGAGGACGAGCGGTTCCTCGTGAAGCGGATCGGCCCGAAGAACTTCCACATGTTCCGATGCATCGCGCGGTACGGGTACAAGGACCTCCACAAGAAGGACGCCGACTTTGAGAACAAGCTCTTCGCGAACCTCTTCACGTTCGTGAGGCTCGAGGCGATGATGGACAGGTGCTCGGACTCGGACGAGTACAGCCTCTGCGGGGGGACCGTGCAGTCGAGGGAAAACGGCGAGACGTCAGCGTCGAATCTCGACTTCACAATCTCGTCGGCCGACTCCATCGTTCCCGCGATGCACGGGAACGCGTCGTCGGGCCGGGAGAGCGGGCAGACGGAGGGGTACGAGCTCCAGTTTATGAGGAGCTGTAGGGATGCTGGGGTGGTTCATATTCTGGGGAATACTGTAGTTATAGCAAGAAGGGAATCAAGGTTTTATAAGAAAATAGCTATTGATTATATATATGCATTTCTTAGGAAGATTTGCAGGGAGAATAGTGTGATTTTTAATGTGCCTCATGAGAGTCTCTTGAATGTTGGCCAGGTTTTCTTTGTGTGATATTTTTTGTTTAGTAGTATAATAAATAGGTAATTTTTGCTTTATGTTACTTTGGTTTACTATTTTTTGAGTATTGTGAAGAGTAGAATTATGTATATGTGTAAATAATTGTAGAGTTGTTTTTAAAGTGATAATATATTTGAATGGTTGTACTTTTTCTGTATTCTGTATTTTTGAAGTGATAATATATTTTGAAATTCCAAATATAAACACAAAACATATATTGAGTGATGTCGACATAAAAAGCAGACCATACATGATGTATTGGATGCCACATGTCCATACATAAAAAGCAATCTAACAAAGTAACAAATACTCCTACATAATTTTAAAGACTTATTAATCATATATAAGCATCATGCACAAAATCACAAGAATTAATAATATGGTTGGAAATTTTATCTATAAATGTCTGTTTTACCAAACTAACTACTCCTTACATACGTTAGTAAGAGTCTTGTTTTAACATTTGTTTTGTTTGCCAACTAATAGTCTCATTTCACTTTTAATATAGATGATAAGTCATTGCATAATTATTAACTTATTTTATTATAAAACTATACAAAAATAAGATGTATATCTACTAATCGTTTCAACTCGGATTTCATAAAATTCGTATAAAAAAGACAGGACTCGTGTTAATGAACGGATGGAGTATTACCTAAGAATGTTGTAAATATGCTTCACTCTAATCATGATTCAAAAAAAATAACAGCAAATATCCAAGTTGTGCAAGCATTAATAGAAACAAATATGGAAAATGCACAAGAAGTAATTAAACACAATTTACTTTTATTTATTATATGGGTGAAAATAACTGGATTTTTTCTGTTTTTGATTATAGGTAAACATATACATATACATGTGTATTGTATCCCCATTTAAATGGAAAAACTCTTATAAACACAAAAATCACTTAGACAGCACCTGATTCTGCGCTGCAATCGCTTGAGCTTTGGTGGTGCATGCTGCCAACATTATACGCAGACGTCTCGCGATATCCGTGAACGTTGGCCGGAGCAACGGATCCGGAGCCCAGCACTGCTCCATTAGCAGCCTCCACTCAGCGTCGCAGAAGTTTGGCACCGGTGGCCGCAGCGTGTTGTTCACTATACCACCTGCCCATAAATATCAATATGTTATTATACACTCCGTTTTAGCTAGTTACGAAAAATTGTTTTCAACGAACCAACAATGCAACAAACTAACACACCAACAAACCGAAAGAACGGTATAAACCAACAAGAAAACAAACCAATGATGGCTCCATAGTGCATATTGGCGTAGGGCTCCTCGCCAGTGAGGATCTCCCAAAGCACGATCCCAAAAGAGAAGACGTCGACCTACATGAAATGAGACGAAGCAGCAAAACTAGCAAAGCATCAACTATGGTGGATAAAGTTTATTCCCGTTTTCTTGTTGTGGCTTATGTTTTGTAGAAGATGGAAATTTGATATGTTGAAATCTTACCTTTTCTGAAACCTTGCTGCTGCTACCATTTAATAACTCGGGAGCCATCCATGGAAGGGTGCCCCGGACACCACCGGTGACCAGTGTATTTCTTTTGATTTTCGACAAGCCAAAATCACCCACCTGAATATTTTGATATAAACTTCTATCAGCCACAGTTATAATATTTACACACATATATACTCCCTCCATCCCATTCAAAGCAAAACATTTCTTTTTCCACGGGATTTTATGTAGTGCTATTCACTAGGCTAAAGGATGCTAATGAGCGAACCTTGCATATGGGTCGGGATGAATCCTTCAAGTTGACAAGCAGGTTGTCACATTTTAGATCAAAGTGCACAATGTTCCTCGAGTGCAAATATTCCATCCCGAATGCTGCATCCATTGCAATGATGAGCCGCTTGCGACGATCAAGATGCCTGAACAAATTCCACATGAATAAGTGGGCATACAAGAAATGCAGGGTCTGTATATAACAAAATATATAGTACCTCTCCTTGGAAATCAAAGAATGCCTAAGGGACCCATTGACCATGAACTCTGTGACCGTTGCAAGTGTCGATCCAGGGCCATCTTGCACGACTCCATAGAAGGCAACCACATTTGGATGGTGAAGGTTCGACAGAATATTAGCTTCATGCCAAAACTCAGATGACTACAGAAATACAAAAAGAAAATGGAAGCCATCATCTAATTGTTGCAAATAGTTATAGCACATTGAAATTTGAAATATTCTTTACATATGAATGAATATATGACGAGCAATTTAGGTACATTTGATTCTAACACACTTACCAATCTTTCCTGCTCAGATGATCGTCCCATGAAGCAGGATTTCTTGATCCTCTTGATAGCAACATCTGTTCCCCTCCATTTACCATGATATACTGTCCCATAGGTTCCAGAACCCAATTCCCTCAACTCTTCAAGATCTATGTTCTTAATAATCTGAAACAGAACAAACGGACATTTACTTCTAGTTCTTTCTGATGGATAAGAGTGTCTCAAAAAGATTTTATGTTGTTCACACACGATCGAGGTTCTATTTCAGGAACGATATAGTAAAATCGTGTGAAACTGAAAAGTTTCCACTAGGTTCTTAAGCAGCAGAAGATACACATTGGTTCAGAGGTGCAGTATCTTTAAAGAGTTCCATACCTGGAGGCTACTGAGATCAAAGTCTCCACGGGAGAGGTCAACGACTGGGACTGAAGGCTGAGTTGCTGTCTTCCCATCCTTGAAATATCAAAAGATTAATGATAGGGCCAAAGATAATAATATCTCAAAATCTGAAAGCAAAGAATAATTATACCTCATGATTAGACCCAGATGTCCTTGCATTCATTGGCTGATTAATTTGAACACCAGTAGAGTGAGATATATCATAATCTGAATGCAAAGGCAAATTTATTGGATCAGGTGTTGGAGGGACAGATGATAGCCTCTGACTTTCAGCATCGAGATTTCTACTGGAATCTACATTCTCTGTTGTAACTTGACTAGCATCAAGGTGTGGATAACCATAATTCCCGGATGCTTCTTCTCCCGTGTTTGCTTGAGAAGATGAGAAAGCTGGATGATCCTGATCCATAAGAGAAGTATCCTTTCTGGGATTGTCTCGTGCCAAATTCTGGAAGAATGACCAACGTTGAGGTTCATGATTAGTCACGTTCACACTCAAACCAGCAGCATAGTCATGAAGTGCTGTAACGCCAGCAGATCCCTCCGCTATTCTAGCCTGAGAAAATATATCAGATAAAAATTCATTTGGAAACCGATCATTAATGTCGATGAGGATGCTTTCATGCACTGAAGTTCCAGCACCAAAATGAGGATTGTTTTGGGAAGTAGCACCAGAAGAAACATCTCCCCTACCCATATCCTGCAATTTTCCGTCATTGGCATTTTTATCCAGCCTGTTCTGATGATGAACTCCCATTGACGTCTGAGCAGATTCATCTTGGGGATACTCAGAAGTTCCTTGGTTTATTATGGAAGTTGTCGTAGAAGTAACAACAATGGGAGATACTGCAGCACTCAGCTCGGCCTTGTTTTCTGATTCATTTTTATCATGAGCAGAAGAAGCTGTTGCACTGATGACACGGTCATTATCTGCCGAATTTGGAGACCCATTTAATTTCTCTTCAGCAGCTAGGGAATCCACATATGTTGATTGAGTAGCTGTCGCATTCCAATCAGTCAACTTATCAACTGATTCAATGATCTGATGTGACACATCTGATCGAGTCACTAGGAGTTGTGGACCCAAAGTATCATCAGATTTGAACAACCGGTTTGGTCCTGACAATTCCCTGTGTATTCTTTCTGAATGAAAGACGCGTTGAGGAAGAACATCTGGTTCGTGGCTGATGTCTTTGGTATATGCTTCATGTTCACCCTGACCAGGTATGATTGCTGCACCAGATGAAGCATTACCATCATTGTCGAGCCTATTTGAAGGCACGTAATTCTGTGTGTGTTCATGGCTCTCTTCACTGACTTTTGTTTGCATTATCGAAGTCCCCTTGTCTGCATCAGCACTAGGAGCAGATGTTCCATTCAAAGATGCCGTCTTCCCATCATCAGGAGACTGAACTTTAGTGACGACACTACTTCTGCCGATTGCACTCTCTCTGTTCATCTGTGTATCCATTAGAAAAACTTCTGGATCTTTATAAGATTCAGTATTTTTCTGGAGAGCTTTTTTATAATCCATGTTTTTCTCTGTCCCTAGTACTCCTGGTGCCTTAGTATTATAACTTCCATAGAGCTCTTCCATATTAAGTGCCTTCTGAGGACCCATATGCCCAATGGTAGGATTCTGGACTGTGGAATCCGCAAGTGGTGCATGATTTGATGTAGGAAAACCATAATCATATTGTAATGTGGCAGATGATGGAACTCTTAATTTCTCTTCTGCAGTAGGAAGGACATTCATTTCGTGGAAACCACGTGACAAATTCCATTCAGGCTGCTGTTCCGGCTTGACAGCATGTGCGTGGTAACCTACTGCCTCTAAAGCATATGGTGAACTTGGCAGCTCTACTCGGGAAGATAGATTTGATAAAGATGAGACACGTTCTGGATGTACAGTACTTCCTGTAGCAAGGCTGACCCCTGTTTGTCCAGTCTCTCTTACGACACTGGAATTCAGTAACTCATCCAAATTGTTCCCCAAGTCCACATTAATTGAGTTTCTTCTTGAACCGAAATCCATACCATTTACTGCAACAACGTATTGAATCTCAGATTCACCTTCTGTGCTTTCAAGAGCAAGCTGAGAATCATCCAACTCATTGTTTGAAATGAGAAAAATCCTTAATTTCTGGGATCCACCATCACCAAAAGCCTTACATTCTTCCATCATATTCTGTAGGTCCTCATCAGAGGATACTGATACCAATGCATCAAGATCCTCACCAGGAAGTTGATACTTAATAGAATGAGGTTCATTATACACCGCAGATGCCTTTTGTTTAAGCTCCTCCCATGAAATATCCTTGTTAATACGAAGAATGCGTGTTTCACCTCCAACATATCTAAGTTTTCTATCACTTGGACGAGGCATAATTGTACCCCCAAAACTGCAAAGCAGCTTCAGTCTCCTGGATGAGCCACTAGACGATCCCAAAGAAGAATGACTACGGAAGTTTTGAGAACTCGACTGTTTCAATGAGTTTCTACTCACTGATTGAGGCAGCTGGCCAATAGGTTTTTCTTCTCTTATGGGAGGATTGCTTGAAGGATTTTGAACTCCACCCTTTTCGATAGAGGGGAACAAGGAAGTATCAGCCCCCCTCTCAGCACCGCCAGTACGAGATGCTCCAAGCATGCTCTGTAAATCCACAGGTCTTCTTTCACTATTAGCCTCAACAGATGGATTTGGAATATATGGCTGCCTGGGATTAACCCTTTCCCACATAAATTCAAGAGCAAATTCCTCACCAGTCTGAATGGAGTAGTTCATAACAGGTCTTGCACCAGCACTTGAATTAACATCAGCCGGTCTTACACTCATATTCATATAGTTGGAAGGATCCTGACTATACATCTGGTTTAGATTTCCCACACCACCCTCATTCCTTCTCTCCACAGAATTATAATTTATATGTTCAGGGTTTCTCTGCAGATCCTTGAGGAAATTTCTATTTACTTGTTCCATTCTCAATTTCTACTACTTAACAGGGCAGTCAACTACCCGAAACAACGGACTTTTAGTTCTCAATCAGGCTCCATAATAAGGAATACGCTATTATTCATTTCTCAGTTTCAGTTTTCGAACTGAAACGGATCAATAGCGCACCAAATGCAACCCTGCCAAATTTATAGATCTTTCAGAAGACAACAAGCAATTAATAAAAGACGAGAGTTAAGAAAAACGGCAGATAAATCTACAACCTCTGACTACTCCCTGATCTTGCAGATTCCCAAACAACCACTGATGAGCTATAAAGCAACTAATTTGCAGTTTAGGCCCAGCACAATGCACCTCAAGTCTAACATTCACATTTATAACTCATTAAAAGTTGAGCAGAGCATTAAGAAATTCTACTCTAACTCGATAAATTAAAATCGGAAGTGTACTATCATAAATCAAGAAAAACTTCCAATGAGATAGCAAACAAATCAACCTAAATCACCTAATTTGCATTTCTTCTCCATTCCTGGTGAGAAGATTTTATATTGGAATAACGACCACAACAAAACCTCTTTGCACTACTCCACCTAACCGCAGCTCCAAATCTAGTACAACCGATCCAATCATCCAATTCACAATCAATAGAAGAAGAAATAATCCAACAAATTACCAGACCACGTCTTCATACCAAAATCCAAGGATCATAATCCAGATTTAATTCACACAACAACAATGATCTCAAGCAAACTAGCATGCTCATTTTCTCAACAAATTAATTAAGAAGTTCGCCATCAGGAAATAACTGATCCACAAAGCTTGTGAAAAACAGAGTAAAGCAAAATGATTAGATCATACACAGTTATGATTCGTGAATCTTCGCGAGCACAGAATCGAGACAGATCAACTGAAATTCCTCAAATTCGCAAAAAAGCTAGCTGATTACGAAACACAATATACCTGCGGCAGAGTAAAGTGATGATTTTCTCTCAACTCTGTTAAAAAAGCTATAAAGTCGTGGATCGTCACCAGAAAAGTCTCTCCCTTTCTCTCTCTATAATATAACTGGACGAAGCTTTCATACTTGGCGCTAGTCTACGAGATTTTTCTCTACAGTAATGACCAGTGCAGGCTAAACTCGCGTTTTATCGCGTCAGCACAATCGAAATCGCCATTTTCTTTTAGCGGATTAGTGGAGAGAAATCAAGGGTAGTTGCGTCATTTTAGGGGTAATCAATTTGCTTTCTTCAGCCACACGATATTTTTAAATTTTAATTTGCTTGACACAAAATATTTTGAGAATGTTCTTAATTTTGAAAATGAACCACGCGCGGTGTATCATGCGTGTAACCACGGTGCAATCCTATTGGGCGGATGACACTGATTGGCTAACCTGGCGGCAATTATATTGGACGGTGACTGGCAGTCGCGTTAGAGGAGAGTGTTCAGGTTCCTTCTACCGTTGGCTGTTTTTGGCCTTTTACTAATTAACTTTCTTTCAATGTCGATTTCTTTTACGTATGTTTACGAATGATTGTAATTGGACTACTTTTTGCCTTTAATTTTTTAGGGATGATTAGGAATTTTGTTCTAATTTAAATTTATTAACTCATAGTTTATTTTAATTAAATTCATAATTATAATTATTATTGTTGGGGAGGATTAGTATTTCATTATTGTACTGACTTCTAATTGAAATTTATTAATTCACAATTAATTTTAATTAATTTCAGACCTAGAATAATGTTGTTGGTTTATATGCATATATGGGCTTTAACTATATTTAGTTATTTGGCGTTCATTTATTCGAGATTAAGGGCATCGTTAACGCGGATGGCCGGGCCGCAAATCACGAGGCCCGACCCGACACAAGCGATGGAGGGCGTGAAGTTCCGGCCCAGGCCGGTCCCGGGGTCCGGCCCGCCCTCGCGTTAGATCTGCCGGGGCCGCTACAGTTCACTATTTCTGAATTTTTAATTTGGAAGAGGAAGAAGATGAAGAAGGAGAGGGAGAGGGAGGAAGAAGAACGAGGAAGAGGAAGAAGATGGAGAGGGAAAGGAGTCGAGATTTTTGCACTTTTTTTTTGCACTTTTTTAAAAAAATTTGCACTTTTTTTTATATTCAATTTTTTTATATTTTTAGTTTATAATTTATTATTTTTGTATTAAAAATGAATTTCTCGTGTTATAATTGCTCAACGTATTCTATTTTACGAGTAACATAAGTTGGAGTTGTGAATAGTGTCATTTATTAGTTGCAGCCCGGGTTGTGGCCTGCAGGGTTAGAGCAGTTGGGGCTTGGGCCACAACTGTAGAGGAATGATGACGTTGAGGGGACTTGGGGCCTGGAATCGGACTGGGGTTATTGATGCTCTAACATATCATGAGATTGTCTGGGACTGAATTTGGTCGAGATTAGTAGTAGTATTAATTTTGTTACAAGTGAAATACCAAGACTCATAGCAAGGTCTAATCTTATATGATATTATTTCGAGATTAAATACAGGACTTATCAAATTTATTGACCAACGTTCAAAAGTCTCGGTCTTATCTAATTTGTTGGTACTTTTGTTATAATTAGTGCATTTGAGATCTCTATTTTTTGAGTTTGGGAGTTTGATTTAGAAGTTGAATCGATGTCATCATTTTCTAGCACTAACTTTCACGGGCGTGTCCTCAATTTAGGTACATTGATTTGGATTTTGATGAATTTGTTATCTATTCCATGAATCATGTAATATTACGTGTACTATCTTAAGATACACTTGATATGATCATGATATATGTTGTTGGAATCGTGTTTGGTCAATGGACTTTGACAATAATAAATGTGACGAGACATTTAATTTTGTAAAATTAAATGCAATAGCGACGATCTACTTTCGGAGGAGATGACCGTGATATATTCATTTTCTGCAAACCGATTCCTGGAGAGTGAGAAATTATGAATTAAAGTTTGTCACAATTGTTAGCAATAAAGGATCTATGAAATAAAACCAAGGGATTAATTAAGAGAGTTAATTATCCCACATTGGTGGAGAGATCCTTATTAAACATGTATTTAATAAGATGAATTATTACTTGTAATAATTATCGTGAACTAAGATGAGCGGTAGAGCCCACACGCGCATGATGCCTCACCGCGAGCCGTGAGACACGCTCTGTGCACCATGTCTTGTGACTCGTGCTCAGTGCACCATGTCCCATGACCCGTGCCCCGTCTGCCGGGTGCCATGTGTCAAAAGGTCCACGATGGACCCGACGCATAGCGGGTGCCAAAAGGTCCACGACGGACCCCGGCATATAGCGGGTCCCAAACGGTCCACGATGGACCCCGACGCATTGTGTGCCAAAAGGTCCACGATGAATCCCGTCGTGTAGCGTGTCCAAATGCATCATGTCTCTCCAGCTCCCGGAACGGCTTGTAACCCCCGGCGGTTACAGTCAAGCCATCATGGCACACTTAATGGCAGTTGACACCATCAATGCCCAATGAGTGGACTTGACCTATAAATAGGCATGCATCCATTGCATTCTCCACACAACAATATTGCATATCATTTTGCATAGCTCTCTCACTATCTCTGCATAGTCTTCCGTCGAAGCTCTGCCCTCCCCATCATCCAATTCGCCGCAGCTTGTTCAATCTGCGGTGCTGCAACGAACAAGACGAAACTGTTTTATCTTTGGAGTCGACACGTCAATCCGAGAGCACTACTGGGGCGTATCTCGTCTTGCGGAAAGAGGACTCCTCGACTCGGCTTACAACTTATTTACGGTTACAGTTTCGATTATTGTTTTGTTATTTCAATTCAGTTTATTGTATTTTTATCTTCATTCTTCATTTGGATTGTATTATATTCAGTTAGTGTATCTTTGTACCACAGTTAAATCAAATAAAACCAACATATGTACACACAAAAATTTAGTAATAGATGCTTCAAACTGTTGATTTCCATTTAGTTAATTAGTTTCGCAGTTGCAAACTAAAAGAAATTGCATTTTACTAGTCGAATTTACCAACCGATTACGTAGGCGGTATTATTGTTGGTATATCCTAGGAAAAATGAATGGAAACAACCTGACTACTAGGTGGTTGATGAAGCACAACTCAGTTGGTAAGACATTTCTCCTTCATTTAATAGATCGAGTGTTCTAGTTATCACAATCGGGATATATTCAAAATTATTATCGATCATCTTAAAAGAAAACTAGCAAAAAAACTAGTAAGTAAGCTAATTTTTCTTCTATACCTTGTGTATATTTTTGCAGTTTTTTTTTATTTTTCTCTATTTCTACTTTCATATGGTAGTATTATAATATTAATTTTAAACTTGATTGTCGAAGTTATGGATTGTTTTGTACCTATGGTTCGAACAATAATCAACTATATATACGTCATTATGTTCCATGGTAAACATTCTTAAACATGGGTCCATGCATGAATTGATCCATCAGTTAGACCTAGTTGTATTTTTTTGTGGAAAAAATGTAAAAAAAAGAGGATATGACTGTATTTCCATGGCTACTTAGAACTATAATAATTTATCAAAATTTGCAATAGATACTTGTATGTTGCAAACATTTCTACTATAAAATGCATGCTTAATTTCATTAGTGTGAGGCTCTGAGCTTAAAATATAGTGCTACATGCTACTGATATTCAATTGGGAAAAGCAGAGAAAATGTTGGGGTGGGAAAATTGTATTATTTATTACTTATTTTAATTTTACAAATTTCAAAGAATTCCAGGACCCTACAAATGCTACAAATAGTTAATGTTAACATATAATCATTATAATCAATTATAAAACAATTCTCTTTGGCATTTGACCCCATCTCTCTGTGTATTGCATTGAAATTGCAATGATGAATTCTATATAGCAACGTGTAAGGTTTTTTCTGCATCTACCGACATTAAAAGTTTATAATAAATATTTTAAAATGTATATTAAATGAAAATGGGTCTCCCAACAGATAAGAACTGTTAAATACATGGTAATATTAATGTTTGAGTAGTGTGTTTTGGGCCATAAAAACTGAAAATTAATGGTATACATATTTAAAATATAGGAAGTTATGTCTTAAAATGTGATAATAAAACCACTCATTTTTCAATAAAATCACACTCTTTATAAAAACTTGTCTTTGTTTGAACATAATGATATTAATGAAGATAAAAAATATGCAAACAAATATCATAATTCAATTCTCTATATATGTGCTATCACCGATTCAAAATCTTGACATAGACGTTGCACCCTCTTTACAATAGGTCAACAATGAAAGAGATCATAAAATTGTTCTTATCGTTGAAACTCCAACAAAACTATCATTTTCTATTCCAACTTTCGAAGGTCCCAACATTTTCGCCTGCTGAAGTTCATAAATTATGCAAACAAATCTTCGGCCATCAGAATGAAGCAACTCCAAGTTTAGAGATAAAACCACACTTTTTATGAATAATAAATATACAAAATTTTTAAATTATTAGACTCAAACTCAAAATTTTTGATAGGACATTGATTATTTTACCGCTAGATCAACTCTATCTCCGACAATTTAAACCACACTCTCTTCATTGGTGGGAGAGTAATGTTTGACAAGATATGTGTAAGAAATGAAGACTAAGTAGATTCTTTTACCTCTGGCAAGAAAGGAAATTGTTACTAGTAAAATGTTTTTTGCAACCACTAATTTAGGACTTTTGTCGTTTCAAAATCGAATACTAATTTTGGGAAAAACCATACCGACCAAGTTTATCTTGGGAGATGTCACCACATGGGCACATGCCACGATATACAGATAGTGTGTGTGTTTATTAGTCTAAAATAAGTCCTATGAAGTTTGCCTTTCGAAAATGTAATTTTATTTATTGGAGAATTGTTCAAGTAGCCAATGAGAATGAATTCATCTCCAAAATCAGTTTCATGGAATATTGAATTCTTGAGCTTTAAGACATGAATTAGTTTTTCAATTAATATAATAATTATAATACCATTGAATGTGAGAACAAGCATGCATATATGTATATAGGGAGATGATCAAAGTATAACTAATATTAAGTGTATAACTAGAGAACAAATCTCGGCCATTAGATCAAAACGATCTAGTTCACTATATGAGCGTTTTAGCTCACAATATGAATTTGAAAACAAGGAGTGAACCAAAATACTTTTGTAGTGAAGTATTTACTCCGTGAACGAATTTAGTTCACTGTAATGACGTTT
>NW_024598730.1:0-39411 GCF_004379255.2 Salvia splendens
TTGGCCACTGGACTGCATTCGGAGGGCGTTGGTGTACAAGCCCGAAAATCGAGAGACCCCTTGCCGGATTCGGTCCCACCCCTTCCGGCACTCCTCCAAGCTGCGTGGCCTCCCCTCGGGGCAAAATGCCTTGTAGGCTGCTGATATCTTAGCCCACAAGTTGACGATCCCCTGATTGTTCGAGGCGAGGGGATCATCACAAACACTCACCCACACCTTGGACAGCGCGACGTTCTCCGCGTCCGTCCACTTCCTCCGTGCCGAGCTGTCGTCACCAGCTAGCTGCGACGACTCGCCGACCACCCTCTTCCCCTTCTTCTTCTTGGGCGCGCCCCGACTCCGCCCTACTCCCCTTGTTTGAACGGGAGTGTCCTCATCTCCGAGATCTAGTCTTAACTCCTCTAAAGAGAAGGTCTCAAACCCAGTGAACTGCGTCTCCGCTGGGGTCGATGTGTGCGAAGCAGCAATAGCAAAATCAAGACTGGGGCGATAGATGTTGTCCCCCCCCGGCATCCCCGGGTACCCCTGCGTCCCCTGCATCCCCGAGTACCCTGGCGTCATCTGCATCCCGGGTGTCCACCCCGGCATCATCGGCATAGGGGGTTGCATTCCCAGTCCCCCCTGCCCGCCCGGAACCGCCGGCTCGCCCTGCATCACCGGACCCCCCGGCATCCCCTGCCATCCCAGCATACCACCCCCGGATGCCACCCCAGGCATCATCTGCTGCCAAGGGTAGTAGTACCCGGGCATCGGACCCCGTCCACCTCCCGCGGGACCGTCGGAGTTTGAGACCCGCTCATCCATGGAGTAGGTTCGTTGTTGTGCTCCATTTCGCGTTGTTGCTCTTGTACAAAAATTAAGATAGAGAAAGTACTCGTAAAAACAAGTGGTGCAAATGAAAATGATGTCCAAATCGCGTATACATAGTGTTTCAAAAATTAAATATAAAAAAATCTCGCTCGCCGATCTGGAGCCTGCAATGGCGGCCACGAGATCGGCAAGCGCATCGCGGAGCGCTCGGGAATCGGCGTGCGCTCGCCGATTTGGTGCTTGCTAGCTGCAATGGTTCGGCGAGCGCCAAGAATCGGCTAGCCAGTGCGCTCGCCGCTATTGGAGATGCTCTTACTTTGTAAAAAATGAAATTTTGCGATTGCTAAAAACTTAAAATTAAAATAATATTAAATAATTAGTACATATATCATTTTAACACAAATGCGATACAGCTTTTAATATGCTCCAGCCTCCAGGGGTATAAATAATAAGGCCATCCGCAACGCTGTCTCTTATCCGTCTCTTAACCGTCTCATCTCTTCACTATTCATGGTCTTCATTGTACTTTTCATCCCATCTCCTAACTAAGAGACAACACCTGCAACCCTCCATCTCTTAACCGTATCTTAACCATTTCATCCCTTAACTATTAATTCAATTTCATTTTTTAATTTTATTCCAACAAATTCAATTAATAAAAACACAATTCATTAAATTAAATAAAATAAAATTACAACTTAAAATTCTAAAAAAATTTAAAAACACATAATTAAAATCCTAAAAAATATTAAAAATACATAATTTAATTTTCTTCCGCGCACTCTACTGGTTGCTAAAGTTTGCCCAAATGTGCTCCATTAGATCATCTTGGAGTTGGACGTGGGCGGTAAAATCACGTGTCCTTGCCCGAATAGACAACCGATCTTGCATAGACGAATGCACTCCACTGCGAGGCGGACTACTTGCGGTAGAGCTTCCCGGGTTTCAGGGTCGAACCAATTTTCCACCTGAGGTCCTTCGTCCGCGACAATCATGTTGTGCAAGATTATACACGTATAAATGATGTCGACCATATTCTCCATAAACCACGTACGAGCCGGGGCTTTGATAATGTTGAAGCGAGCTTGGAGAACCCCGAACGGTCTCTCCACATCCTTGCGAGCTACCTCTTGCTTCTGCGCAAAAAGAGCCTGTTTTTCGTTCACCGGCCTGTTGAACGTCTTCACGAAGTTTGGCCACTTCGGGTAGATGCCGTTGGCAAGATAGTACCACATTTTATACTGCCGGTTGTTAGCGATGAAGTTGATGGCCGGCGCATTACCATTCAAAACTTCGGTGAAGAGGTCGGATTGGTTGAGCACGTTGACGTCGTTGTTCGACCCGGGGACCCCGAAATACGCATGCTAAATCCATAGCCGGTAGTCGGCAACGGTCTCGAGTATAACGGTGGGGTGGGTGCCTTTGTGGCCGCTCGTGTATGACCCCCTCCACGCCACAAGACAATTCTTCCATTGCCAATGTATGCAATCGATGCTGCCAAGCATCTCGGGGAATCCATGCACTTCTTCGTGAAGTCGGAGCAGAAACTGACAATCTGCCGTGCTTGGCCTCCGAAGAAATTCGTCAGTGAAGGCTGCCTGGACGCCTTTGCAGAAGTTTATCACACACATTCTCCCAGTGCTTTCCCCAATGTACAGGTATTCGTCGAATACATCCGCTGTTTGTCCAGTAGCAAGCTGACGGATTGCTGCAGTACATTTCTGCAGCGTCGTGTGACTGAGACGACCTACGGCGTCGAACCCTTCTTGGAAGAACTCTTCCCGGGCTGCCAACGTATTTGCGATGTGCATAAATAGTCGTTTCCACATGCGGAAACGGCGACGGAAGTAGGTCTCTCTCCATAACGGGTTGTCACAAAAGTAGTCGCGTACCAACCTTGCGGCGGCTTCTTCCCAGTTACGATGGATGTAAGTCCGGGATCGCCTTGGAGGCGCCGCGGCTTCCTCCTCCTCCCGACGTCGATCTTCTGCTAGCGATTCTTCCATTATGCGACACATTTGCTCAAATGGATCCATAAATGATTTAAATTTGGGAGAAGAATAATGTTTTTGAGATGAAAATTAGAGAGGAAAGAGATATGATTTGAGAAGAATAGATGTGTGCTTGTGTGTATAAATGAGAATGAAAGAGGAGTATTTATAGAATAAAAAAGGAAAATAAAAAATAAAAAAAATTACCGTTCAACGCTAAAAAACGGTAACATTACCGTTATAATTTTTTTATTAAAATCGAATTTAAAAAAATAATTTATTGCGTCAACGTGACGACGCCCACTCGCGGGCAGACGAGTGGGCGTCACGCCTAGCGCCAGCGGGCAACGTGGCGCTGGCGCGTGGCGAGCTATCGCGCGAACCGTCCCTCCGGGACGAGACGCTCGGCGAGACGGGACCGGGATAGAAGGCTGCAACGATGTCTCGCAGCCGTCTCGTCTCTCCGAGACGAGACTGAGACACCCGCGAAACAGCGTTGCGGATGCTCTAATAACACGACGGTGCATGCACCTAAAATGAGAGAAATGAAATGAATAGAAAGAGATGAGAGATAAATATAAATTCACGGAACTCATCACTGAGCATCATTTAAAATATGACCCTTAATCCTCTATGAATAGACAAGGGTGTGCAGGTAAATTATAGGTATGTAAAGGTAAATCGCAGGTCTGTCAATTTGTAGAGAGGTGTGCGGGCTTCAAGATGATCAGACAAAAATACCCTTCAAGTTATTTGAGCATTTTCATTTGAAAAATGGCTAAAAAAATCTAATTAGTGATTGTATATTTTGTTATGCCTATCTGATGCTATTTTATTTTATTAGGGGTCAGTAGTGCAAGAAATTCAAAAATTAGGATTATTTGGTGCGGTTGACTCTTTAAATTAAGGTAAGTGAGAGCACATATTTGTACTTTCGATATTTAAAATCTAACAAGAATCTGAATTTTGTTGGGCAATCACTTGAGCAATCCAAAAATATAAACCCTTCGAAAACCCCAAACCTAAGTGGTGTTTGCAGTTTGATAAATGGAAGAAAATGAAATCTTGGAACTCTACCACCTTCAATACGCCGATCTAGTGGCGTTGTCGTCCCACCAAATTCCCTCATCAAACGATGAAATGCAACGCCTCGCATCCATTTCCATATCGATAATGCAAAGCCTCGGCCGTAACGGGCCGGGCCTTCTCTCCATTACCGGTGTTCCTGCAGCCCAAACCTCCCAAACTCTGCTCCCTTTGGCCCGAAAGCTCGCTCTTCTCAGAAACGATGATCGGAAAAGGATTCTCAAGGTAATAATCAAACCTTTACTTATTTCATTGACTAGATCTTAATTTCTTAAGCAACCTCGTAGGATCATAATCTGGGGAGCGATGTTCCGTTGAAGGATTTGTATAGAACCGTGTCTTCTTTTGCAATGCAAATGAAGTATGATGATGAATTCAAATTTGGATTTGGGGATAGGGCAGTGTCTAAAGAGGTTGAATCAGGGGAATTTAAGGATCTAGGGTTTGCATTTCGAGAATTAGGGTTTTGTATGATGGAATTGGGGCTTTGTCTTGCTCGAGTTTGTGATCAACAAATTGGTGGGTGTGAGCTGGAACAGAGCTTATTGCAGAGTGGTACAGCGAAAGGGCGGTTGATACATTATCACTCTGTTGTTGATAATGCCGCCATCAATGAGGCGGAGAATAGGAAGCGCCGTAGCAGGGTTAGTTTGGGGGAGAATTGTAAATCTGATTATGGTGACGATGGTAACTCAAAGCTGTGGCAGCAGTGGCATTACGATTATGGGATTTTTACGATTTTGACAATGCCTATGTTTATGTTGTCGAATGAAAGTGATGAGCGAGAGTGCGACTCTCCTAGTGGCCATACGTACCTGCAAGTCTTTCATCCTGAGATGAACCGTGTGGTTATGGTGAAGGCGCCACGAGGGAGTTTTATTGTTCAGGTGGGAGAATCAGCAGATGTGTTATCACGGGGGAGGCTTAGAGCTACCCTCCATAGTGTTTCAAGACCGGACAAGATGGAGAATTTGAGCAGGGAGACTTTTGTTATATTTCTACAGCCGGCATGGAGCAAGACGTTTTCACTTGCAAACTACCCCGATGAACATTTAAGATTAGGAGGTCAGGGTACAGAGCTACGTGACGAGGAAACTTGTAGTGCTAGGCATGAATTGAATGGATTGGCTCGGAAAATTCAGGAGATTGTTCCTCCCCTGTCTTCACGCTTGCGCGATGGGATGACATTTGTAGAATTCGCGAAAGAAACTACAAAGCAATACTATGGTGGTAAAGGTTTGCAGGCTAACAGATAGGTAAGTAACTCTCTTCATACTAATGCGAGTGACAACAACCGAATCTAAAATAGGAATATTATCGCATCAGTTTCTATTGCTTCGGATGTATTTTGGCTTCAAAGAGAAGTTATGCCAGCAGGCTTCCATCTCTTATGATCTCTTTGAATTTTTTTGAACTTATCTTTGACAAAAGTGATTTTCTTCCCTGAATCATTTGCCAAATTGCTGCATTTTATAAACTCTTGTTCCATCTCTTGAAATTGTTTATACTCCTTGGACATGTGTGGATATGCACCTGCAAAAAAATGGTAAAATGTGGCATGTATACATCCTTCCGCCATTGCCACAATTCGTTGACATGATCAATTTTTTTAATACCAAAACCTTCAATATATGACGACAAAAAATACTTTTGCTCTCGAATTTCTTGCTATTGCACTCAAAATAGCCCCCAGGCCGATGCTCAATAATGAAATGTACCTCGTTGGGAGAGGGATACTTGCTCGATGTACGTATCTGAGTAATATCATATCTATGATCTATCCATTGCACTACTATCAGACTCCAACAAAATGAGATTGCAATTCCAAATCTTCTTCACTGTTTCTGAAGTAGCTCCATAATATTATTAGTGTACACCTTAGCAAATTGTGATTCGCACTTAAACTGAATCACAATTTGATACAATTTGCTAAGGTGTACGCTAATAATATTATGGAGCTACTTCAAAAACAAGTATCTCATTTTGTTGAAGTATGATAGTAGTGCAATGGATAGATCAGTGTTGTCAAAATGTCGTTCGGGTCGCTCGGGTCGCCCGGGTAGCCTGGGTCGAGACCATCACCGCCCCAACATGGGTGGGTTGATCGAGATACAGGGTCGCCGCTGGGTCGCCTGGGTCGAGTGGGTCGCCTGGGTCGCCCTAAACACATGTTATCTCTGATTTTCTCAAATCTCTCACATGTTTTCTGTCTCTCTCAATCACAATTCTCTATATATATGCATGCACCACATCAAACTTTTCAAACCTACTTTCTACACTTTAGAATTCGGCCTCTTCACTCCTAAACAAATAAACAATTCAAAGATCTTTTGCTGCCACCCTTCATATATTCCTTTGTTTTGATATTTTCAGACAATGGTTTCAATTATCTATTGTGTTATGACTTATGAATTGTTTTGATATTTTGATCATTTCTATTTTCCATTTTATCTCTATTCACATGAATTGCGTCTACATTTATATTATTTGATGTATTATAAACATTAGAGCAATATATTTATTTTATTTAATATTAAAAGGCAAAAAAATTAACCTAGCTTTGTGGGTCTCTCGACCCCGTCGACTCATCGACCCGCGACCCGAATTTTCACCTCATCGACCCGGTGCGCCCCGCGACCCTAACAACACTGGGATAGATATGATATTACTAAGACACATACATCCATACATTGAGCAAGTATCCCTCTCCCAACGAGGTACAATTCATTGTTGAGCATCCACCTACTGGGGCTATTTTGAGTGCAATTGCAAGAAATTCGAGAGGAAAAGTATTTTGTGTTGTCATCAATTAAAGGTTTTGGTATTCAAAAAATTAATCATGTCAACGAAAATTATATTTTGTGGCGATGGCGGAAGGATGCATAAATACCACATTTTAGCATTTCTTTTGCAGGTGCATATCCACACTTGTCCAAGGAGTATAAACAATTTCAAGAGATGAAACAAGAGTTATATAAAATGCAGCAATTGATTCGGGGGAGAAAATCTGTTTTGTCAAAAATAAATTCAAAGAGATGGAAGCCAAAATACATTTGAAGCAATAGAAATTGATGAAGGTGATATTCCTATTTTAGATCCGGTTGTTGTCACTCGCAAAAGGATTGTTCAATTTAAAGATCCAGCTGAAAATAGGAAAGGTCGTGGTCGAAGTGGAGGTTGTGGCCATTCTAGTTTTTGCATTATAAGTTTAGTTGGTGGTATGGAATTTGAATTGGTTACTTGAGACTTTTCTGATATGCTTTGTTTAGTTTGACAGAAACAATTTATTTTTGTCTTGGAAATCGAAACATTTGTTTTTCCATATGTTATTGATATCACAGTTTAAGTAATTTGGTCTTGATATCTTTGGAAGAGTGTACCTAAAGTTTTATTGATGTTCTTTTGAATATCAGTTTACTGCTTTTGTGTTTACAGGAAAAAAGCTAAGAATGAATTCATTTTTGCATTTGTTGAAACAAGTATTGTGTGGAGTACATAATATAGACTGGGGGAGTTGATACAGATCCTCTGCTAAAGCCTCTATCCCACTATATACCTCATGCATCCATATCTATCATCCACTACACACCCTAAACTGCATGCCAATTGCCACAACTCCATTTTACCCTCATCCTCTTCCTCACCAAGGCCAAGACGTGATGTTAGACGTCCACGTTGGAAGATTACGTTTAGATTTGCCTATCTTTGTATTTTTATTAATTAAATGTAATAGAGTCAGGCGAAGTATAAGCCCCTTTCAGGGTTTTCTTTGTCGGTTCTTTTCCAGATTGCATAAAAGGGTCCTTAGATTTTCTATTTAAACTCTTGCGAAGGCCATTAATTTTTATCAGCAATAGAAAGTATCGTTCACTTATCTATCTCCCTCCCTCTTATCTCTCTCTTTATTACCTATTCCTCTGCTACCGATCGCAACCACCTGACCTCTGCTAGCAGTAACATTGTCTCGAGCAATCAAGAGATGCTTGCTCTCAAACGAGATCTTCACTGGAAAATTGTATCCGTTTACATCCACAGGTGATGCTGAAGATGAAGAGCAGGCACGTGGGAAACACCTTCACCAAGAAGCGTGATGTAGATTAGAGAATTGTTGTAATTTATGGTATGTGCTGATGTGGTGGTAGATGTTGTGGCCGGGGAGGGACTTGTAGGCGGTACGAGATGTGGACGCAGGGCGTGAGCATGAGCTGCACCATCTTGTATAAATTTTAATATAGGTGTGTGCTTCTAAAATTTATTATGGCGTGAGCTGCACCATCTTGTATCTGACCAAGTAACATGAACATGGTATTATTTGGAAAGCCGAAGACGAAACAATGACGAGATATTGATTAATATACTTACAAGTTGAATATGGTCTCGCAAAACATGAATCTGGTTGTAGCATTTTTCAAAATTTATCCACCAATAGGAGTTTTAATTTTATTCCGGCTCTAATTTTAATAAATATGAGATGAAACGGTTAGTGCAATGAAGTCTCATTTTTATACAATTAATTTTATAAATAAATTGAGTGCAATGAGTTATAGAATGTGAGAGTAATAACAAGACAGCGATCTGAAAGAAAAGCAATGCAACATATCAAACTAAAAACAATGCAATAATACAATCAATTTCTACTACCAATACATTTAATTACTACTTTTGATAATTGTAAGAAAATGTAGAGGATGTCCAAGTAGAGCATAATCGAAGCCCAAATGTATTGGTTGTAGGTGTACCGATCGGACAAAGTATACGTATCGATTATGATGTAGGAACAAAGGAGGAGTATGAAATGCCCGTTGTACAACATTGTGGAGATTTTTCCCAATGGGAAAAAGATTTGCACAACCACAAACACGAACATTATATGTCTTTAGTCAAGTCAAGACTTCAGTAATACAAGAAATATCTTGACCTGGAATATGATCACAAAGGGAATGAGGAAGATGAAGTCTTCGCCTCTCCTCGCTGCCCAAAATGTGTACAGCGTAAGAGATACCACCACGGCCAGTGTCGCGGCCGCTTCCTCTATTATTATCATCGTTGGTTTTGGTGATAGATTAGATTAGATATGAAAGAAGTAAAAATGATGGATTTGATTTACTTGATTCATCTCAAAGTGAATACTCACCACTAATGAATGACACTACAAGGCCAGCAAGTAGTCCTATAAAGAGTGTAAATATGCAAAGCAAAATGAAGTTGATGGGATGGTCATCTTGGAGAGCATAGAGCAACCCCATAACTGCGACATAAAAATCATACTAATGTGAGTTCAGACGTGCATCGACACATATTAAAATTAAACGCTCTTATTTAAGAAAAAATAAAGTTTCTCACCAATGAAAACAGCTATTAAGATGACTGCGTAAACAGCCCAGCCGGCCCAAGTGGTTCCGAAGAAAAGAGCAACGGATTGGTGGTCCGCGACGAAGGCTGCAACCGGATGGTGGCAATGAGTTGAACGGCGAGGATTGCGTATACTTTACGAATAAATGCCCATCGCAGCTGTGGGTTTTCTTCCATAAATGAAGACAAGAGAGCCGCCTCAATATCATCACCTCTCTCGTTCGACATTTTCACCACTGATCAATGGAGTATTTCCTTCTGATGTTTTAAGAGCATGAATTCAGAATATATATAGCCAGAATAAAAATTAATTTGCTAGCACAGCTAATGTGAACCTCCAAATTAATTAATGCATAACTATATATTAGAATAATATATTGAATGTTGGTCCTACAATACAAGGGCTATAACCACTTTTCAATTATATATCAATATTTTGTACTCCTAGTAGTTAGTATACGAGCAAATTACTTTAAGAGTTGAGACCTTTTCATACTTGAGTTGAGACCTTTTCATACTTGAGTTTCGACCTTAAACTATCTTATTTTCAGAATCAAAAGGATCTCAATTCTAAATTTGACATGTATGAAAACATTGATGCATTAGATATCTAATTTGAGTTATTGTCACTAGTTGTTTTAAATTTGACTCTATGAAAACAAAACTGTAACAACCCAAATATTCCGCATAGAGGCGCGTGTTGCCAAGCATGATTTTGATTAATCACGTGAAAGAACATGAAATATTGGAAATTTTATGAAATCCAACTTCCAATCATTTACACGAATTCAACTAATTCAAGCCATTTCAGATCTTTATATATCGTGTGATAATAATTTATTTGAGCGAGTTGTGTAATAAATAGTCTAACTCAGCATAGTTCATATGGAGACATGGTTGGAACTAGTGCTGGGGAAAAATATCGAAAAAATGATATATCGCTCGTATAGTATTGAAAATTATCGAAAAATTATCGAATTTTCGGTATATCGTAATTTTCGATACGATACGATACGATACCATATCGTAAGTTTTCGATACGATAACGATATGAATTTCCTTATATCGCGATATATCGTTTTATATCGAATATACGATATATATCGATATTTTCGATATACCGAATTATAATGAAAATCAATACATATTGAATTATCGATATATACCGTATATATCGAAATATATTGAAATTCAATACATATTGAAATTATATTTTTTGATATACAGGTATTTGAAACGGTACGATATTTCAGTATATCGTATCGATCTTTGATATATCGTTCTGAACGGTATATCGAATTTCGGTACGATAGATTGAAATATCGATACGGTAATGATATTGATATTATCCATATCAAAAGTTCGATATATCAAAATTTTCGATACGATAACGATATGAAATTCTTTCATATCGATATTTTCGATACGATACACGATTCAACACTTTCGATACGATACACGATTCAACATTTTCGATATATCGTATCGACCCGGCTCTAGTTGGAACTTGGAAGTTCCTAATTCAATTTGATGCTCCCTATGTTCCACAAGAATATGCACTTTTGATTGGATATGGATTTTAATGTACAATTAGTAAAGTAAGAGATATGTGTAAAGAAAAGGTAATTAAAGTATTTTTAGTGGAGAATGGGTCACACCTCATTAGAGAGAAAAAAGTTTTCAAAATTAGAAAATGCATATTCTTGTGAAACGGACTAAAAAGGAAATAGTGCATATTCTTGTAAAACGAAGAGAGTATGTTCTTTGCCTCTCTCAACATTGTAACAACCAATATATTAATATTAAACTAGATATATATGCACATGTGGCATGTATTTATAGTGATGAGAACACAATCAACTGAAAAAGAATAAAAAAGGACCCAAATAGTTGTCAATAATTCAACTTCAATCATCTACACAAATCAAGATTCAACCCTCCCTTCATCTACACTCACAAGGTAAACTTTCTACACTTATCCATATAAGGTTTTTTCAACCACATTTTAACTATCAGCATCTTTGAATAGTGCCAACAAATGAAGGAAGAGGTTGAGGATATCCAAATATAGACAAACCGTAGCCAATATGAACTCGTCGTAGCTGAAACGCTTGATCAGATCATCGGTGTCATACACAATGTAATCACAGAAGATTATGGATACCAAACACCCATAAATCATGTCACTAGTCTTACCAAGAGGGAACATAATCTGCACCACCATCCAATGTTTTTTTAATTGTAATCACAACATATATAGTTGATGTTGAATAAGTGAGATATGAATATGTTAAAAGACTATTTCTCTCAACGAAGATTACTTGATTGATCACGTACGAAACACACACAATTCCGACGCCCCACGAATAGGGTCGGCGGTTACTCTCTCTCGACTGGCGCGGAGGCTCCCTCCGTCGGCAGTTAAACTAGGGTTTGTTGTATTACACAAGTAATTTGGGCAAATAATTCTTCATTAATTGCAAGACGGAATTAATGAATGCCCTATATATAATCTAAGGACCCTAGAGTTGGTTCGACTTAATCCTATTCATCGGAAAAAAACCAACAAAGAAAACCCGACGGAGCTTATAATTCGCTCAAATTAAATAATACGTTCAGCACAAAAATAAAATAATAAAAACATAAGGAAACAAAGGTCCGACTCTAAATAAGGAAATAAACTAAACTGCACTTTCTTGACGACGACGATCGCCTATTTGGTGACGTAGTTGTGTAGACGCTCCAGTGGCTTCAGCCCCTTTCTCGGACGGAGCTTCCTTCCTTCCACCACTACCTCGTTTATCCTATCTTCCACGTGTTCCCCCAGATCCTCCTCACTTGGTGGCGTCGGCTCCATTGGTGCCTCCGACGACACCTCTTCCCTTCGTGCTTCCTTCTCTTAGTCAACCGGTGTGATAGGTGTGCTCGTAACAACTCCCCCTCCCTTAGAAACCTCCTTGTCCTTAAGGGGAAGATCAGGAAATCGCTTACAGATCAGCGACAATGACTAAACTTATTTTAACACAAGAAAATTCCCGCAAGTGTACGGGGCTAGTGTAGCACAAAGCAAGCAAGAGTATCGTATCCCACAGAGACAAATTGTATAAACTCAAGTACCACGGGCCGATGTTAACTACTATCTAGACAAAGCAAATGTTTGGTTTTGGTATGTAACTATTAAACATAAACAAAGTAAAACAAGAGACAAAAGATAAAGTTACAAATAAGAGAACGAGGTAGAGCTTTGGATCCGACTACAATACCCACAATATAAACAGCTCAACAACTTTGATTACCCGTTGAGGTCTCTAGGATTAGTAGGAAAATCGCTAGTCTAGGCTAAGCCCCCCTCTCGAGTGCACTCAACCCGTTGATTAACTATTCATATTGAAGTCTCCTTCTAATACTTCACAATTAACTCTTTTATATAGTTGATGTTGAATAAGTGAGATATGAATATGTTAAAAGACTATTTCTCTCAACGAAGATTACTTGATTGATCACGTACGAAACACACACAATTCCGACGCCCCACGAATAGGGTCGGCGGTTACTCTCTCTCGACTGGCGCGGAGGCTCCCTCCGTCGGCAGTTAAACTAGGGTTTGTTGTATTACACAAGTAATTTGGGTAAATAATTCTTCATTAATTGCAAGACGGAATTAATGAATGCCCTATATATAATCTAAGGACCCTAGGGTTGGTTCGACTTAATCCTATTCATCGGAAAAAAAACTAACAAAGAAAACCCGACGGAGCTTATAATTCGCTCAAATTAAATAATACGTTCAGCACAAAAATAAAATAATAAAACCATAAGGAAACAAAGGTCCGACTCTAAATAAGGAAATAAACTAAACTGCACTTTCTTGACGACGACGATCGCCTATTTGGCGACGTAGTCGTGTAGACGCTCCAGTGGCTTCAGCCCCTTTCTCGGACGGAGCTTCCTTCCTTCCACCACTACCTCGTTCATCCTATCATCCACGTGTTCCCCCAGATCCTCCTCACTTGGTGGCGTCGGCTCCATTGGTGCCTCCGACGACACCTCTTCCCTTCGTGCTTCCTTCTCTTGGTCAACCGGTGTGATAGGTGTGCTCGTAACAACTCCCCCTCCCTTAGAAACCTCCTTGTCCTCAAGGGGAAGATCAGGAAATCGCTTACAGATCAGCGACAACGACTAAACTTATTTTAACACAAGAAAATTCCCGCAAGTGTACGGGGCTAGTGTAGCACAAAGCAAGCAAGAGTATCGTATCCCACAGAGACAAATTGTATAAACTCAAGTACCACGGGCCGATGTTAACTACTATCTAGACAAAGCAAATGTTTGGTTTTGGTATGTAACTATTAAACATAAACAAAGTAAAACAAGAGACAAAAGATAAAGTTACAAATAAGAGAACGAGGTAGAGCTTTGGATCCGACTACAATACCCACAATGTAAACAGCTCAACAACTTTGATTACCCGTTGAGGTCTCTAGGATTAGTAGGAAAATTGCTAGTCTAGGCTAAGCCCCATCTCGAGTGCACTCAACCCGTTGATTAACTATTAATATTGAAGTCTCCTTCTAATACTTCACAATTAACTCTTTTATATAGTTGATGTTGAATAAGTGAGATATGAATATGTTAAAAGACTATTTCTCTCAACGAAGATTACTTGATTGATCACGTACGAAACACACACAATTCCGACGCCCCACGAATAGGGTCGGCGGTTACTCTCTCTCGACTGGCGCAGAGGCTCCCTCCGTCGGCAGTTAAACTAGGGTTTGTTGTATTACACAAGTAATTTGGGTAAATAATTCTTCATTAATTGCAAGACGGAATTAATGAATGCCCTATATATAATCTAAGGACACTAGGGTTGGTTCGACTTAATCCTATTCATCGGAAAAAAACTAACAAAGAAAACCCGACGGAGCTTATAATTCGCTCAAATTAAATAATACAATCAGCACAAAAATAAAATAATAAAACCATAAGGAAACAAAGGTCCGACTCTAAATAAGGAAATAAACTAAACTGCACTTTCTTGACGACGACGATCGCCTATTTGGCGACGTAGTCGTGTAGACGCTCCAGTGGCTTCAGCCCCTTTCTCGGACGGAGCTTCCTTCCTTCCACCACTACCTCATTCATCCTATCATCCACGTGTTCCCCCAGATCCTCCTCACTTGGTGGCGTCGGCTCCATTGGTGCCTCCGACGACACATCTTCCCTTCGTGCTTCCTTCTCTTGGTCAACCGGTGTGATAGGTGTGCTCGTAACAACTCCCCCTCCCTTAGAAACCTCCTTGTCCTCAAGGGGAAGATCAGGAAATCGCTTACAGATCAGCGACATTGACTCAACTTATTTTAACACAAGAAAATTCCCGCAAGTGTACGGGGCTAGTGTAGCACAAAGCAAGCAAGAGTATCGTATCCCACAGAGACAAATTGTATAAACTCAAGTACCACGGGCCGATGTTAACTACTATCTAGACAAAGCATATGTTTGGTTTTGGTATGTAACTATTAAACATAAACAAAGTAAAACAAGAGACAAAAGATAAAGTTTCAAATAAGAGAACGAGGTAGAGCTTTGGATCCGACTACAATACCCACAATGTAAACAACTCAACAACTTTGATTACCCGTTGAGGTCTCTAGGATTAGTAGGAAAATCGCTAGTCTAGGCTAAACCCCCTCTCGAGTGCACTCAACCCGTTGATTAACTATTAATATTGAAGTCTCCTTCTATTACTTCACAATTAACTCCTTTAAACAAATGATCCAACCCCTCGCTCTAGAATTCCTTCTCTCGAATGCAAATTATCTAGACGATGTTCATTCTTTTATCAATCCTAAACCGGTATCTCTCGATTACATAAATCTAGGTCAACATATCCAATTGGTAGCTAAGCAATTGAATTGAAAAGGGCATAAGAATGAAACAAAATAATCTCAAGAGCATAGGTAATCAAAAGCTATCGAATTAATCACAAGTGTTCATTGTAGTCTTCACCAAAACTCTACAAAAGATTTAGCTAATCATATTCAACTCAAAAACACAAGAATAATCCATAGACATTGAATCGAACAAGAAAAACTAATGAAAATACTCCCCGAGGATGGATTGAATGGCAATTCGTCTTCGTCTTCAACCTTGTTGAGGATTGGGACTCCTTGTTCTTAAATCCGCTCTCAAAACCTTCAAGAACTGCTCCTGGACGTCTCTGGTGTGTGGTGTGTGTCATGGCGTCAAAAACCTAGGTCCCTTTTATACCAGGGGCGGAAATAAAAGCAATTGTAACTTACCGCCCAAAACACCCGACCGGGTGATTTGCAAGAGGCAAAACACCCAACCGGGTTTTCTCTCTAGACCCCGACTGCTTCTTCAAAGCACCCGACCGGGTGATTTGGAAATTGGGAAACACCCGACCGGGTTTTTTCTCTGGACCTCGCAAGCTGTACAAAACACCCGACCGAGTGTTTTGGCAAATGAAAAACACCCGACCGGGTGAACCTACTGGACTTTTCCTCAAAATCTATCTTGGCTCGTTCAATCTGTTTTTTAGTCCGTTTCAACCTGTTTTCATCACAAAACTACGACAAAACTCATTAACTTACTAATTAGTGTATGTGTGGTGAAAAACCTATATTAAACACCTTAAATAATCAAAGTCACCATCTAATTACCCACAAAACAATCCTAAATTATGAGTTAGTCAACTCTCCCAAACTTAAACACTTGTTTGTCCTCGAACAAGAAGAAAGAAGCAAGACTTACAAACTCATGTAAGGATGTGGAGTGTCATCATTGCCTCAGTAGAAATAAAATATAACAAGTATCAATGGTCTCATATGGATGTAAAGTATTATGAAATATAGCTTCAAGTTACTATCATGTACTCAACCTTGCCAATTTGCCCTCACAAGGAGAAAATGCAATGTGCATTTTAGAAATTTCACTCACTCTCAAAGTGTATTAGCTCATGGCATAACTCTCAAATCATCAAAGCATGCATATTTTACCATAGGCTTGCTCGAAATCTACACTCTCCTCTACTACGGTGTGATTAAAGATCTAAGATCCGAAAGGTCTTTTCTATAGGTTGTAATGTAGGCTCTTTGGATAGGTGAGGTAATTTTTGGCTAAAGTGACTTTAATCCCCAAGATATAACTTATTCAACTTCATCAACTTTCTTCCCCAATCTTAGCTAGTTCTAGGCTTTGCCTAGACTCTTCTCATCTATCAACATTCCACTTTTGTTCTTAACCTCTTTTTCAATCTTCAAGACACCCTTTTCACCAAAAGCTAATTATTCACTATTTTTCACTTTCATTTTTCTTTTCTTTTCCTCTTTTTTTTTTCTTTTTCTCCATGCTTTGCATGGTATCATCACTATCCTTTCTTTCTTTCTCTTTTCTACCTCAACACCCTTGTTTTTCATTTGCTAACACCACTTCCAAACTTTCATTTCCCTTTGATTTTTCAAAAGTAACACACAAGAAATCCAACCCCTTGGTTCGTCAAAGAAAAGGTTTATCGGCTCAAAGTGGGCTAACAAGGATTATTAACATGATAATGGGTAGGGGTAAGATTTAGCTAACAAGGATGGCCTAACATCATCCCTTATCTCTATAACCACTATGTAGACTCAAGGAGATCGCGAGCAAGTTCTAGAAACCACATTTAAAAACAACATAGGCTCAATTCTCACAAGGTGTTTTTGGCAAAAGACAAGGAACCATGCAATTCACTTTAGACAATTTGAAATGAAAATTACATTTTACTTAGCCATATCAACAAGATTTTCGAAATATTTTGCAAAAAATCATCATTGGCAACTCCTCCAACATGTCTCACACTCGTTCAAATTTCAATTTCACCAAGAAAAATCTAAATCCACTAAAACACACACAAGGAAAGCTTCACAAGTCATCCTATCAATTAGGGTATAAGCCGGGGTCACTCAACTCACAACGAATTACACCAACGGGGAATCACATTAATCAAAGAGACATTAATCAACGAGCAAAAAGAAGATGGGGAGGATGAAAGGGAGAAACCCCCAGATCCACTAGACACCCCCAAACTTATTCCAAGCCAAGACATGGATAAGTTTGAAAGAATGTGGATGTGGGGTGAACCTCTACTGATCTGGTGGGTAGTGCGGTGGCTGCAAGCGTGCCTTGAACTCTTGTTGATGCTGCTGAAAATGCTCGGTCGAGTTAATACTATGGACTCCGAGTCCGTTTCGCCATTTCTTCAGTTTTTGTCCCTTTGTGCCTTAATTTCCTGTTCCACTCAACTCACACAACAAAACACCCATCTCAAACACATTTGGGCATCACTTAACAAAGCAAACCAAGGGAGACTCACAAACACAAGAAAAACACACAAAAACACACCAAAACAAAGAACAAAACAAAAACATACCAAAACACACAAAACCGATAAATTTTACCTACTAGGGGTTGCCTCCCCTATAGCGTAACTTTTTACCACCGTATGCTCGACGCTGTTCAAGCTTTCACTCAGTGGTCTAACCTCACTCGGATAATGTCATCGTGGCCCGTCTTTGCTTTAGCGGCCAAGTAGAGCTTGTATAGGCGCTTCTTCCACCAAGTGGGCTTCACATCTTCCCCAACAACACTTCCTTTAGATCTTCCATTTTCCAACTTGGCCACCTTATTCTTTGTATCCCCCAAACCATGTTCGTCTTCAAACAACCATTCGGGCATAAATATCTCCTCCAAAGGTTTTTCAACCTCATCATCCTTAGCCTTCACATGTGCCACTTGTATCATCTTGCAATCTTCAACTTTCAAGGGCACCTCTTCCACTCTCTTGGACTCTTCCACTTCATGGCGTTTCATCTTGTCCAAAATAGAGAGAATGACCGTCTTGTTTCCATGCCTAAGGGTGAGTTCTCCCTTAGTGACATCAATTAGAGCTTTCCCGGTTGCAAGGAATGGTCTTCCAAGGATGAGGGGGACATTTGGATCCTCCTTCATGTCCAAAACAACAAAGTCCACGGGGAAGATGAAATCATTCACCCTTACCAATACATTCTCAAGGAGTCCATTCGGGAATTTGACGGACTTGTCCGCCATTTGGAGGGTAATGGTAGTTGGCTTCAAGACACCAAACTTCAACTTTCAGAAGAAGCTTAAAGGCATGAGATTTATGCTTGCTCCCAAGTCACACAAGGCCTTAGTTTGCCTATCATTCCCGATCACACAAGAAATGTTGAAACTCCCCGGATCTTTCATCTTCGCCGGCATCTTTTGTTGGATGATTGCACTACAATTCTCGGTCAAATTCACGGTCTCATAATCAACCAACCTCTTATTCTTGGACATAATCTCTTTCAAAAACTTGAGGTAGCCGGGCATTTGTTGGAGAGCCTCAATAAGAGGAATATTGAGGTGCATTCTCTTGAAGATCTCAAGGAACTTAGCAAACTTCTCATCCAACTTCTTCGTTTGCACCACTTGAGGAAAGGAATTTTAACCTCTTTTGGCATGGGCGGAGCAATTGCCTCGGGTTGAACCTTGGATTGCAAAAGAGATGATTCCACTTCAATCTCCTCTTCTTCTTTCTCTTCGGGTACTTTCTTAGCTTCCACCTCGGGCATAGGAGGACTCTCATAACTTGTCACACTCCTTAAGTAGATTGCCTTGCAATCCTTGGGGTTTACATTTGGTTGTCCCGGGAACTGCCCTGGCTTATGCTGACTGCTTACAGCTTGAGCAATCTGACTCATCTGCATCTCTAGGCTCTTCATATGTACTGTCATGCTATGCACATCATTCTCAACCTTCTCTAGCCTTTGATTGGTATGCTTCATGTTCTTGTGTGACTGAATCATGAATGCATTCAGTATGTCCTCTGAACTTTTCTTTTACGGCTCAGTGATCATCCCTTGAGAAACTGTGAACCCCGGTGGTGGCTGCAGGGCATTGTTGGGGTTCCCATACGATAGGTTAGGATGCGCCTTGTTCTCAAAATGGTTGTAACCCCCACCCCTTTGATTGGAGAGGGAGTTGCTATAGTATCTATTGCCCCCTTGGTGGATGTAGTTAACATCCTCTGCACCCCCTTGCTGCTCCTGCACCGCCGGTCCCATCCCCATGAGATCTAACTTCTTGTGGATGAGCTCCATCTGTTTATACATACTATCCATATGGTTGCTCTCTGCGGCAGAGGCTACCTTGTGTACTCTGCTCTTCTCATTGTTCCAGCCTTCATCATTAGAGGTCACTCTCTCAATCACCTCCATGGTCTATGTTTCTCCCTTCTTTAGCAATGACCCCCCATGCGCTCAAGTTCAGTTCACGCTTTGCTTCAGGCAAACACCCCCTATAGAATGCTAGGACTTGATGCGTCGGATTCAGCCCATGATTGGGGCACCTCTTCTTCAGCCCCTTGAATCTTTCCCAAGCTCCTCGGATACTCTCTTGGGGAGTAATCTCAAACGAAATGATTTCTGACTGTCTCTTCAACGCCTCACTCGGTGGGTAGTATTTTTCTAAGAACTTTTCCACCATGGCCTCCCACGTGCGAATAGAGTTGGGCTCCGTACTGTCCAACCAATCCTTGGCATCATCCTCCAGAGAAAAAGGGAACACCCTTAATCTGATCTGTTCATCTGTGACTCCATTTATCTTCGTCGTGTTGCAGACCTGGATGAATTTAGTGAGGTGCTTGTTAGGATCCTCTGTGGGTCGGCCTCTAAAAGCGTTGTTCTCAGCCATCTGAAGTAATCCTCTCCTGAGTTCAAATGTGTTGGCATTAACATTGTTGCCAACGGTTGGGTTTGCCACCATATGATAGGCATACATGTTTTGGACAGGTACCACATTTTGCCTTTGATCTAACCGTCTCTGTAGGTCTTCGAGTTGTTGTTGAAGCTGAGCATTCGTTGGAGGAGGTGGTGGAGCATCATTCTCATCTACGTTCTACATCAGAATAGGAGAATGTGGCTCAAACTGAATAGGGGAGTGAACTGGTTACGGAGTAGGTGACGGTGATTCTTGAACCGGTGAAGGTGATCGTCTCTGGACCGGAGAAGAGACTCGGATCCTTTGATTTAGCCTTCTCAAAGCGTTTCTCCTTCTGTTGGATGCTTCGATCTCAAGATCGATAGACTCTAAAGGTAGATCCCTAGAGCGTGTGCATACAACCTTAAACAAGAAAACTCAATGTGAGAGCTCAAAAATAAAATAAAAATTAAAGCAATAGAGTCAAAACTAGTAATCTCTATCTTTACCATGATATTGAGCTAAATTAACACAAATTATCCCCGGCAACGGCGCCAAAAACTTGACTCAACTTATTTTAACACAAGAAAATTTCCGCAAGTGTACGGGGCTAGTGTAGCACAAAGCAGGCAAGAGTATCGTATCCCACAGAGACAAATTGTATAAACTCAAGTACCACGGGGGGCCGATGTTAACTACTATCTAGACAAAGCAAATGTTTGGTTTTGGTATGTAACTATTAAACATAAACAAAGTAAAACAAGAGACAAAAGATAAAGTTTCAAATAAGAGAACGAGGTAGAGCTTTGGATCCGACTACAATACCCACAATGTAAACAACTCAACAACTTTGATTACCCGTTGAGGTCTCTAGGATTAGTAGGAAAATCGCTAGTCTAGGCTAAGCCCCCTCTCGAGTGCACTCAACCCGTTGATTAACTATTAATATTGAAGTATCCTTCTAATACTTCACAATTAACTCCTTTAAACAAATGATCCAACCCCTCGCTCTAGAATTCCTTCTCTCGAATGCAAATTATCTAGACGTTGTTCATTCTTTTATCAATCCTAAACCGGTATCTCTCGATTACACAAATCTAGGTCAACATATCCAATTGGTAGCTAAGCAATTGAATTGAAAAGGGCATAAGAATGAAACAAAATAATCTCAAGAGCATAGGTAATCAAAAGCTATCGAATTAATCACAAGTGTTCATTGTAGTCTTCACCAAAACTCTACAAAAGATTTAGCTAATCATATTCAACTCAAAAACACAAGAATAATCCATAGACATTGAGTCGAACAAGAAAAACTAATGAAAATACTCCCCGAGGATGGATTGAATGGCAATTCGTCTTCGTCTTCAACCTTGTTGAGGATTGGGACTCCTTGTCTCTCAAATCCGCTCTCAAAACCTTCAAGAACTGCTCCTGGACGTCTCTGGTGTGTGGTGTGTGTCATGGCGTCGAAAACCTAGGTCCCTTTTATACCCGGGGCGAAAATAAAAGCAATTGTAACTTACCGCCCAAAACACCCGATCGGGTGATTTGCAAGAGGCAAAACACCCGACCGGGTTTTCTCTCTGGACCCCGACTGCTTCTTCAAAACATCCGACCGGGTGATTTGGAAATTGGGAAACACCCGACCGAGTTTTCTCTCTGGACCTCGCAAGCTGTACAAAACACGCGACTGAGTGTTTTGGCAAATGAAAAACACCCGACCGGTGAACCTACTGGACTTTTCCTCAAAATTTGTCTTGGCTCGTTCAATCTGTTTTTCAGTCCGTTTCAACCTGTTTTCATCACAAAACTACGACAAAACTCATTAACTCACTAATTAGTGTATGTGTGGGGAAAATCCTATATTAAACACCTTAAATCATCAAAGTCACCATCTAATTACCCACAAAATAATCCTAAATTATGAGTTAGTCAGACATCGGCTCCCAAAAAGGTGACTCATTGCCATCTGACCATCTCACCAGAACGTGTTCCAATTGCCTCCCCATTATACCACATGATTTGAGAGGCCAAGATCGCCACCGGGTGAGCAATCGGTCGGTCTCCCTTGAATTTGGACGGTAGAGGCATCGTCTCGTCACCCTTCACAAATGCCCATAGCAAACTTACATGGAAGACATTATGGATTCTACTCCCCTCTGGCAGGCGTAGCTTGTATGCTACCGGGCCAATACATTGCAAGATCTCAAAGGGACCATAGAACCTCTTTGATAATTTAGCAGAGATTGATCTCGCAATCGAAAGCGGCAAGGAGCTTAGACATTAATGTATGAGGTGCCGAGTTCGAGCCCTCTTGGCATCAGTTATAATTTCCTCCTTTCTATAGTATATGAGTTTATTTGTAATTTCCTCCTTCATATAGGAGTTAAATTTTTGTAAAAAAAAACCTAATGCTGACGGTAAGGCTGCACCTTCAACCAAACAAAGTCTCCTACTTCAAACTCGAGGCGGTCTCGGTACGCAAAACATCCAACAACCGAGGTATAGGGTGCGCCACGGCGGTCAGAACGACGCCGTCGGTATCCTCCTCCGATGCGCCAGCCACCAGTTCAGCGCCTGGTTCCTCATCTGCATCATCTCGCCGCGAAAGAGCGTCTACTCCATGATTTGTAATCCCCTTCTTATACTCAATACAGAATTTATACCCCATTAGCTTCCTTACATAAAGCTGTTGATTTGGCGTCTGCACTACCTGTTGAAGTAATTCTTTCAAGCTTTTCCGGTCGCTGCGAATCACAAATTCTCTGCCCAATAGATATTGGCGCCATTTATGCATGGCCTCCACAATCGCGAATAACTCCTTATGATATGTAGTCGCCACCCTGCGTCGCAGCCCCAACTTGCGAGTTAAAAAAGCTATCGGTGGCTGTCTTGAATGAGCACCGCCCCAATTCCTACATCCGACGCATCCGTTTCCACATAAAAATCCAGCAAGCTCAATACTGGTGCGGTAGTCATAGCGGCCTTCAAGGCCGAGAACGCTGCGTCTGCTGCAGGCGGCCGGGCAAAAGAGTCCTTCTTCAGTAAATCCGTCAGAGGCGCCGCGATTACTGCATAGTTAGCCACGAATCGACGGTAGTAACATGTAAGCGGTCATTGCCTTTATCTTCGCCGGGTCGGCCTTGAGAAGACCTTCAGTAATCCGATGACCGAGATACTCCACAGTCGTGCTGCAAAAATAGAACTTCGCTAACTTCACAAAGAATTGATGAGTGTACAGCAGGGACAAGACCTCCGTTAGGTGTTCGCAGTGGGTCTCCAGAGTGGGGCAGTACACCAAAATGTCATCGAAAAATACAATCACGTATCGTCAGAGAAGTGACTGGAAGATATTATTCATTGCGGCCTGGAACGTCGACAGTGCATTCGTGAGACCGAACGACATCACCAAGAACTCGAAATGGCCATCATGAGTACGGAAGGCCGTCTTAAAAATGTCTGCCTCGTGCATCCTGATCTGGTGATATCCTGAGCGCAGATCTAATTTTGTAAAGAATACCGCTTTGCCTAATTCATCGAATAACTCGTCTGCCTTGGGGATTGGGAAATGATCAGGCACCGTTGCCAAGTTCAACGCCCGATAGTCAATGTAGAAGCGAAAAGAGCCGTCTTTTTTTTGAATTAGAAATACTGGGGACGAAAACGGACTCTGGCTCTTCTGAATAATCCCTTGCTCCAACATCTCCTGCACCTGTCGTTCTATCTCATTCTTTTGAAAGTATGGGTAGCGATATGGTCATACGTTTACCGGTTTTGTGTTGGGAAACAGATGGATCCTGTGGTCGAAAGCTCGGCGCGGAGGCATACCAATCGGCAGATCAAAAACGCGGCTGTGCGCCTGCAACACATGGAGAACCGTCACTGGCAAATCTGGGGGAAATTCGGTCTCGGCCAATAAGAGAGACCCCGCTCCATCGTCGTTCCCCAAAGGTACAATCTCGTAGAACTCATGAGCCGGTGAATACGAGGCCAGCAGCGCCAATGACTGGAGTGAGATTTGTTTCGGGCCAGGTATGATCCCTCGCAGCACAATCCGTTTCTCGTCCTTTTGAAATTCCAAGGTCTTTCCCACAAAATCTACATTCACCCGGCCTAATGACTCCAGCCATGCCATTCCTAAAATGATGTCCGGTCCATGGATGTCCAAAATGTGGAGGATAACTAGAAAACAAAACCCCTGCATATTGAGCTTGGTACGGCGGGACACGCGAGAACATACCAGTGATGCGCCTTTTCCAACATACACGCGAAATGGCTGTTTTGAAATCAGGGATAACTGTAGTCGCTCCGCCACCCGCAGATGAAGAAAATTGTGCCAGCTACCGGTATCGATAATGATGTGGACCTCCGTGGAGCCAATCTCGCCCACTACCGGAGACGGTTTTGATCTGTTGTTGCCTGTCAAAGCGTGCAAATCAGAAATGTCTGTCGTAATGACTTGGTCATCAAACTGATGTGTCCCCTAGTTACCATCCGTCTCATCCACACCATCTTCTCCTAAATAACACAATAATTTTACCGCGCATACGTGTCCCGGGGAATGTTTTTCCGGGCAGTGCCAGCACAACCCCTTCCGTGATCGCTCTGATTTCTCTGCATTGGAAACTCGGATTGGAGCTATCCTGACGCGGTCCTGGTCGCGGGTAGATGGACCTCTTGCCGCTGCCAGCGGCTGGCTGCCTGACGGACCCCCTCCCGACTGTTGTGGCTGGCGCAAGTTGCGGTTTGGCCACTGGCGCCTGTTGGACGACGTTGCGTGCTGCGTTTGATGGTCCTGATTTGCTGCCAATCGTAATGCAAGGGCCATCGCCTCGGCCAATGTCTGCGGCTGTTGTAGCTCCACCTTTTCCTGAAGTGGCTGCTTCAGTCCTTCGATAAATATTGGAATTAATGCATAGTCTGAGAGGCCTTCCACCCGATTCAAGTATTTTTCGAAAGTGTCATGATATTCCCCCACGGTTCCGTTCTGCATTAGCTTGGTCAAGGGGCCTATATAATTTCGAAAACTCTGCGGGTCGAATCTATGGCGAACATCATCCAAGAATTATGGCCACGTGGCGAATCGATTGTTGCTGCGATAATTGAAGACCCATTCCGCCGCAGGAGGGTCGAACAACATACCACATAGTGTAGGCGGTCTTCCTCCGGGATTAATTTGTGATCAAAGTAATATTCCACTCGGTAAATCCAGTTCGTTGCGTCCGAACCATCAAAGTGAGGAGCTCTCATCTTAACCCCATGATCTGTATCCCTCTCCTGGTAGTGATAAGGTTGTGCCCTATTTGCTGGTGGGCCCCAACAGGATGACGACGTTGGTTACGACCGCCTCGTCGCCGCGCTGCGGGGAGATCCCAGCTCGAAGCCCGACGTGGTTGGGTATACGCCAGCCTCTCTCCCGGGCCGTAGTCCCTCTGAAACTCCTTGTCACGATGGTAATCGTTGCGCCCGGTATATCCGCCCCTACGGCCGCCATGATTATTTCCCTGGTCGCGAAACCTTAACTGTTGACGTCTAGGGTTTCCGTCGTGAGCACGCGTCTGTGGTTTGTGATACTATGCATAATCCTAATCGTCCGAATCATAATCATCCTCCGGGGAAATACCGTCCAACCGTGTAGGGTTCTCCAAAGTCTCCATACGAACCTTCATCTGATCAAAGCGGGCAATAATCCACTCTAAACCCTACGATAACGGGTTGGGGGCTTCATCACTGCCCACCGGCCGTTTACCGCTCTGAACTTCCCCTCGTGGTGGGGGCGCAGCTGATTGCCCGAATCCCGACGTCCGATCGTCAGATTGCGACGAGAGGACCCGATTAGTAACTCCTGCGCGTTGCCTCCGGTGAGCACCGGCAGCTCGTTCTCGTTGTCAAATTCGTCCATTAGTTCAAGGATGAAAGCACCAGATGTTAAGAGACTACTTCTCTCGACGAAGATTACTCGATTGATCACGTACGAAACACACACAATTCCGGCGCCCCACGAATAGGGTCGGCGATTACTCTGTCTCGACTGGCGCGGAGGCTCCCTCCGTCGGTAGTTAAACTAGGGTTTGTTGTATTACGCAAGTAATTTGGGCAAATAATTCTTCATTAATTGCAAGACGGAATTAATGAATGCCCTATCTATAATTTAAGGACCCTAGGGTTGGTTCGACCTAATCTTATTTATCGGGAAAGAACCAACAAAGAAAACCCGACGGAGCTTATAATTCGCTCAAATTAAATAATACGTTAGCACAAACTTTTTCTATTAACTTATTCTCACTCACATTTTATTATAAAACTATTATATAAAAGTAGAATGCATATTCCACTAACTTATTCTATCCACTTTTCTTCATAAAGTTAAACAATTTTTTAAAATCTGCACCGGGTAAATATAAGACATTTAATGGGGACATGAGGGACTATAATTATAGTACATGGGAATGGGGTGAGAATAAGAAAGGTGTTGATGCGTCGAGATTTTAGTCAAAAACTATTTCTTCCAATAACAAACACTCGACGGAGAATGCAGGTGACACGTGTTTGCCTGACAGAGTGGATTATATTCGGTAGACTCCAGTATTATATTAGGGTGAACAAAATATTCTAAGTATGTTTTATAAATATTGACTTACGTGAGATAAAGCAGAATATTCAAAATTCAAAAATCCAATTTTAAAATAAATTGAAATTTAAAATTCGATTAAGAGTTTTTTGGATTTTGGATTCTCGAATTTTAAAGATTTAGGATATTCATATTGGATTAAGAGTAAAGGCCAAAAATGATCCTAAACATATGACGATTTTACGATTTTGGTCATAAACATTATCTTTTGAATTATTTCGTCCTACACAATTGAAACGGGTCACATTTAGCCATTTTTGGACGGCACCATTAAAAAATGACGATCAACGTTGGTAATTAGTCAAAATAATTATTTTCAAAAAATTTTAAAATTCTAATCTAAACCATTAAAATGGCGTTGAAAGAGGAATCTCTACGCAGAGAGTATTCGATGGGTCGCTTAAGAAGGAATCAAGCTCGCCGTCGGAGCTATCACTGCTATTGTCGTTGAAGTAATTGCAGTGGTTGCAAGCGCATTTCAGCGGAGGCGAAGGACGCTCGTTGTTATCCTCCATGTCTGAACCATTTTATCCAAACAGACCGAGCTCGGATGAAATACAGAGGACGTTGGTGTACGAACGGTCAAACAACCGTTTAAGCTGAGACTTAAACACCGGTGGCTTCACAGCGTCGCTCGGGATCCAATCGATCGACTGAATTCTCATCGAAAAAGTTGATTTTCAGCTGCGTTGGGATCGTTCATCACTTGGGCTCGATGCCTCTTCTTCCTCGAGGGAGAGGCGCAAGTAGGCGGTGTTGCAGAAGGAGGCGGCCATGGTAACGACGGTGCCGGAGGAGTTGAGGGGGTCGTGACTGTGCCGCCGACGATATGGCCCTGGGACCGCAGCGCGTTGGCCCTGTTGCGGGTGATGATGATGGGCGGCTTCGGCTTGTTCTTTGACCCCGTCGGCCGCCCCTGTGGCCGCCGCGACACCTCACCGCCCTTCTCTCCCGCCGCCATTGTAGCTCTGGTCACGGCCGCGCCGCGCTTTAGGCTTAGGGAGATGTTGTTCTTGTTCTCATTGTTGTTGTTGTCGTCCGAGTTGGAGTGGTGGTGGTGCTAGAACAATTGGTGGTGGTGGAGCCGGAGATCTCGGGCGTGGAACAGCGACAGTAGATTTACGAATTAATTAGATTAGAATATTTAATATTTTTTGAAAATAATGATTTTGACTAAATTGGCATTGGCAGTCATTTTTTAACGGTGACGTCCAAAAATGACTAAATATGGCCCGTTTCCAATTGTGCAGGACAGAAATAATTCAAAAGATAATGTTTAAGGCCAAAATCATAAAATCATCATATATTTAGGACCACTTTTGGCCTTTACTCTTAGATTAAATATTTAACAATTTGAAGTAACCCAAAATATATTTATCGTTGAGTATATATGTAATAGGGGTGTGATCCATTGCTAACTCAACCATTAATTGCTAAGTACGACTAACTTAAAACCATAAGGTTAGTAGAGATCTAGTGGTCTACAAATTGCCACGTGTAATTTCATTTTATTGTTATTTAAAATTAAAAAAGATAAGAAAACTACCAAAATTATGGTTTTGATCAAAATGTCAATATAGTGTATTAAACATATCAATACGGTAAATTGAATATGTCAACACAATTTAGCATTGACATTTTATATTGACATATTATGGTAGTTATATTGACATTATGCTGCTAGTTGATATTTACGAAAATTCAATATTTTTTTTCAAATTTTGACATGGGAACATATGCAAGTGAGATTATGTTAGAATCCTTATAAAATTATCTTTAATTTAATATAAGTTGTGTAAAAATAATTTAAATTGAGATAGTTATAATCATTTAAAGTTTTTAAATGTTTTTTTTGAAGTTGGTTATAACTAACTTTTGGTCAATTGACATTAATACCCTTAATTGACATTTTATGTGAATTGTATTGATATTAATGGATGGATGATCTTGTGCCTTGATTTCATAATCCAATATATATGATTTAGTTGTAGTTACCAAATTAGGGGAAAGTTAGCAATATAACACACCCCATATGTAATATTTATAAGATCCATTATAAATAATAAGGGGAGTGTTATATTGCTAACTCAATACTTAATTGCTAACTACAACTAAATAATAGACATTAGATATTCAAATTAAGAGCCTAGATCATTAGTTGCAGAATATAATACGATCAACAAAAAATGTCAATAAGGGTATTAAGGTCAATTTACAACAAATTAGTTGTAACTTGAAAAATATCTCATAACTTTGAAATGCATATAACTTTCTCGATTTAAATTATTTTTTCGCACAACATATATCAAATTAAAGATAATTTCATAATGATTCTAACAAGATCTCACTAGCATATGTTCCGATGTCAAAATTTGAAAAAAAAAATCGAAAATTTTCAATTTTTTCGTACAATAACAAATGTCAACATGATATATATAAAATATGTCGGGTATCAATTTCTCCCAGCGAAATTCTCGCGTAATAACGATATATAAAATATGTCAATATAATACATGTAGAATGTCAATATAAGATATGTGTTATCATTCTCAAAGCATTATGTTGATATTTTCCAAACACTATATTGACATTTTCATCCAAAACCCTAATTTGGTAGTTTTTTTATCTTTTTTTATTTAATTAATAAAAATGAAAATTACACATGGCTAATTGTAGACCACAAGTTTTCTAAAATCCTATGGTCTTAAATTAGTTGTAGTTAGCAATTAAATGATGAGTTTGCAATTGATCACTCCCATATTAATCTAACCATATAAATTTTGTGCTCTAACAATTTTAAGGACATTTGGTATGAGATTTTTGAATTTTTCAAATTTTTTTTATTTTTTTATATTGGATTGTTTCTATTGGATTTTTATATAATTTTGAATTTTTCAGATCGAATTGATAAAATGTTTTCCTCTAACTAACAATAAGTTCAACCCATCATGTTATACAGATACGTGGTTATTTCTGAAAATCAACAGTAATAGTTACAAAATGAGATTCGGTGGTACACTGTGTATCACTTTTGTTTTTCGTCATATTTTCTATTTTCACTTTTTTAGTTTTCATTTTATATGATTTAGCTTGTAAGTCTATTTATTAGGTTATAGGATTATTTTCAGAGTTTACAAGTATACTTAGTTTTTATTAGATAAAAAATTATTATTAGAGATAAAAATTGATAAGTGAGATAGTGGAGTATATTTTTTTGAATTCTATGTTTTAAAATTATTCATTACTACTACTATATATAATTATATTAATAAAATTTTATTTTACAGTAAATATTAGGATTACTTAAAATACTTAAGTTTTGGTCGAGAAATTATGAATGAGCACTAGTAATAAAACATTGAGTTTCAATTAAAAATAACAAAAAAAAATAATAGGAAGGAAAAGTAAGTTTGTAATGAGATTGCACAGCATTTGTGAGCTAAAAAATTTCTAGATTTATTTATGGAACCTATAATGTATTTTCGCTAAGCTTTCTAATGAAACAATAACTTTTTATCATGGTATTATTTGGAAAGCCGAAGACGAAACAAATGATGCGATATTGATTACTAGTAACAAGTTGAATATGGCGCATTTTTGGTAAATTGGTCTTTATTCCTAGTATTTTCAATCAATTAGGGAATATCAATTGCTCCACCCGTCCATGAATAAGAGTTTCAAAAAAAAAATTCCGTGCTAATTTTAAGAAGTTTTGAGAAATAAGAGTTGAAATAAGTAATGGAATGTATTCTGATTTTATTATAATATTAATTTTATAACAAAATATGAGTAAAATGAGTTAATTAAATGTAAAACTTACAAACAAGCAATGATATGAAAGAAAAACAGTGCAACATATCAAACTAGAAACAATGCAGATACAATCAATTTCTCTATTAACGATTAGCAGATTTAAATGATCGTAAGAATCTCAAGAAAATGTTGAGGACGTCCAAGTATAGTGTAATCGAAGCCCAAATGTATTGGTCGTAGGTGTTGCGTTTGATCAAAGTATCCGTATCGACTATGATGTAGGCACAAAGGAGGAGTATGAAAAGCCCATTGTATAACATTGTTGAGATTTTTCCCAATGGGAAAAAGATCTGCACGAACACAAACACGAACACAACATCAGATGAGCTAGTCACAAGTCGTCAAGACTAAACTACTATGAGAAATGTCCTAACCTGGAATATGACAAGCAGGACGAGAGTGATGACAATGGTAATCACGAAGGGAATGAGGAAGCTGTAGTCTTCACCTCTCCTCGCCGCCCAAAATGTGTACAACGTCAGACATACCACCACGGCCAGTGTCGCGGCCGCTGCCTCTAATACTACCAATGCTGGTTTGGGTAATAGATTAGATTAGATATGAAAGAAGTGAAAATGATGGATTTAATTTACTTGATCCATCTCAAAGGGAATACTCACCACTAATGAATGAAACTGCAAGGCCAACAAATAGCCCCATAAAGAGTGTAAATATGCCAAGCAAAATGAAGTTGATGGGATGCTTGTCTTTGAGAGCAGAGACCAAACATATTACTGCCACATATAGAAACCATTAGAATATATTTTGTGGGTTTCCAACCATCCCATATGGAAAAATTAGAAAATGTACAAGTAATATATAAATGCAATGAAAGTTTGTCCATAATAAGCAGACAATATCTTACTAACGTGAGTTCTGTGTACGTTGACAAACCATCACATATTTAAAATTAAATAAATGCTCTTATTTAAGAAAAGGCTTAAGTTTCTCACCCATGATAACAGCTATTAAGATGGCTGCATAAACAGCCCAGCCAGCCCAAGTGGTTCCAAAGAAAAGAGCAATGGATTGGTGGTCGGCGACAAAGGCAGCGACAACGATTGTGGCAATGAGTTGAACGGTGAGGATTGCGTAAACTTTCCGAATAAACGCCCACCGCAGCTGTGGGTTTTCTTCCATAGACGGATACAAGAGAGCTGCCTCAATATCATAACCCTTCTCGTTCGACATTTTCACCACTGATGATTATTTTTTTCTGCATCGAATTTTTGATGTTCTAAGCGGAATACATATAGCCAAAATTAATCAAGAAAGGCTGCTGTGAACCTTCAAATTTAGGCACATTTCAGAATAATATGTTGCAAGTTGCTACTATAATAGGCTATAAGAACTTTTCAACTCCACCGTGGATGTATATCTATATTGGGTAGTTGGCATATATATATGATAAAATTAAGACTGAAATTGTGGACCTTTTCATACAACTTTAGATATTTAATTTGTTCTATTTTCACTGGTTGTTTTAAATTTAGGGAAGGTGGCTGGCAGAAAAATTGAGACTTTATAATGACTCTCTCAAAACAAAATTGTAACAACCCAAATATTCTAGATAGAGGCAAATGTTGATTTTGATTAATCCCGTGAAAGAACATGAAATATAGGAAATTTTAATTATAAAAAATGCAACTTCCAATCATTAACACGAATTCAACCAATTCAGCCATTTCAGGTCTTGGATATATTGTGTGTTAATAATTTATTTTGAGGGAATTGCGGATATAATTCATGGGACATGATGGTTGGAACATGGAAATTTATAATTAAATTTCCATATGATGTTTGCCTCTCTCAACATTGTAACAACCAATATATTAATGTTAAACTAAATATGTCATTAGAACACAATCAACTGAAAAAGAATAAAACAGGAATTGGTCAAGAATTCAACTTCAATCATCTACACAATTATTCACAAGGCAAATACATTTTAACTCTCAGCAGCTGTGAAGACTGTCAACAGAGATAGGAAGAGGTTGATGATATCCAAATACAGAGAAACTGCAGCCCAGATGAACTCCTCGTACACAATGTAACCACAGAAGATTATGGATGCCAAACACCCATAAATCATCACACTAATCTTACCAAGAGGGAACAAAATCTGCACCACCTTCCAATGTTTTTTTAGATTGTAATCACAACATATATAGTGTCAAAATACGTAAATAAAGGAGAGAAGATTAAGGGAATCATTAATTTGATTAGGGATTCATACAATACCCTAAAATAGATTGATTTGTAATTGATTGTTTTCCTTAGTTAGGAATTATATTTTTCCTATATAATGAGAGATTGTAAAACACTACATATACATATAACAAATAAACGATTCCTTCTCTCAAATCTTTTCCTCTCTTCATTATGCAGAGCCACAACATCGCCTCTCTCGATTACCATCGTTAAGATGGTATCAGAGCAGGTTTTGTCGGGTTTGAGACTCACAAAAATATAATCATAGTCTCGACCTTTCCCGACCCTTTTAAACACTGCAAAACAACAAGGAAAAGAGGATGTCAGAATCCGATTCCGAAACCAATAGCCATGTAAACTTCACACCCGAATTTGCAGCACAATTCGCCGAATTTCAGACCCTCCAGCATCCACTGATCCAAACTACCCAAGGTAGGAGCAACGAGACAACTGTTGCTTCAACTGGATCATCAACAACATCGAGGCGAGCCTTGTGAACGAGGTTTCACAGTATGAGACTGCCAGAGACCTATGGGAGGGTCTAGCAATCATGTATGGGAGTGGAGCGGACTCGTTCCAAATTTCATATCTGCACGGACAAGCATATGGAATGAAACAAGGTAATATGACATTAGAAGCTCTATGGAATAAGTTTCAAGATCTATTGATTTCCATAGACAGCTGGAATCCAAACCCGATGGATTCACCAAGAAGTATCGAGAGATACAATCAGAATACCCAGAGGCACCGATTGTATCAACTTATATGGGCTCATGACAAGATCAAGAGGGAGATCTTGAACATGGATCCAATTCCAACGGCAAGAAAGGCGTATAGCCTGGTCAGGCGGGAGGCCGTGAACGAGAAATTGATGAATCCAGAGGCAAAGGCCCCCACCGATATTGGAGTTGGACTAGGGGCGTTCGACCGAAATCGATCACAGATTCCTCCACCACCGTCCCGGAACTCAATTATCGCAGAGATGAAGATAAAAGTAAACTAGTGTATACCCATTGTGGAGGTAAAAAGCATACGAAAGACACATGCTTTCACATCCACGGATTCCCAGAGTGGTACGAGGAAATGAAGAAGGCCCGACAGGCTCGGAATGCCAATCGGAACAGCAGTGGCGGTGGAAGAGCAGCGGTGGCGATCACAGTCAGCAACCAAGCTACCTACACCGAAATTCCGGTGGGCAACAGAGGTCCATCAACCGTGAGCAGCGTGAACAGGTCGGAGGAGAAGGCTATAGCCTTTTTTTCGGTGGCTAGGACATGGTCCGAAGGTGAGATATCAGAATCGAACACCACCGCGGCGAGAGAGATCCTCACAAAATGAGGGGTTTTTATATAATACCCATCTTTTTTGGATTTTCAAACTGACCCCAGAAAACACCCTATATCACCTAAAATACCCCACTCCCAAAATACCTCCGATAAACCACCCCCAGACTGTGAAAAATTCCAAACCGACCCCTACCCTGCCTATATATCCGAAATTGGGCACAAAATTTCCAAAAATTACCAAAATGATCCCCAGGCTCTAAAACCTTGCAAATTGCACCCCTGTCCTACATCTTTCGAAATTCAGATTCTCCTCTACTCAAAATTCATTTAACGCCTTAGCATGTTCATCCACTTCCACATCCGGCCCAAAAGATCCACATTGGATTTTTTACTGTGGGGCTACAGACACGATGTCGTTCGAAGCCTCCGATTTCATAACCATATCCAAATCAAATAAAACATTTGTCCAAACCACCAGTGGGGACCTCGCTCCAGTTCAGGGAGCAGGCACAATCAATATTTCGCCAACTCTGCGCCTATCTAACTATCTTTTTGTTCCTTCATTATCACATAAGCTTTTGTCCATTAGTCATGTGACCAAAGAGCTTAACTGTAAATTACTAATGCAACCACAATTTTGCATGTTACATGATATCAAGACAGGGACGATAGTTGGGCGTTACACTTAGCGAAGCGGACTGTATTATGTGGATGAGATAGCCCAACAGAGTGCTGCGATGTTTTCTCACGGACTGGCAGACAGACAAACTTGGCTTTGGCATCGTCGGTTAGGGCACCCATCCATGAGATATTTTCGTCTTCTTTATCCTAAACTAGCTATATCTAGCAATCATTTCATTGTGAAACTTGTTTACTGGCAAAAGCCACAGACACTCTTTTAAGTTGAACAATACTCGTATGAAATCTCCTTTTCTTTGATCCATTGTGATGTTTGGGGTCCTGCCCTGGTTACTGGGGTCAGGGTTTTCGCTATTTTCTCCTATTCATTGATGATTATTCTCGTATGACTTGGATTTATTTTTGAAAAATAAGTCTGATAACTTTGAAAAATTCATTGAATTTTATAGCCTAATCCAAACTCAGTATAATCACTCCATCCAAATTCTGAGGTCAGATAATGGGAGGGAATTTGTCAAAGCAAAATGCAAAATTTCTTTCGAGATAAAGGCTTAGTTTACCAAACCTCTTGTGCCTACACTACGGAGCAAAATGGGGTAGCGGAAAGGAAAAACAGATATATCCTAGAAATAACCCGAGCCCTTCTAATTAAATCCAAAATACCCAAATCTTTTTGGCCTGAAGCTATAGCTACTGCAGTGTACTTGATAACCGTTTACCCATTGGAATTCTTGAGTTTAAAACTCCCTTCGATATTTTCTCCAAATATTTTGAACAGCCATCATCTTTATCTCTTGAACCTAAGGTGTTTGGTTATTCAGTTTTGTCCACATTCCCAAACATGAACGTACCAAATTTTCACCATGTGCCCTCAAACGTGTCTTCCTTGGCTATGGAAAAAACCAGAAAGGTTACAGATGTTATGATCCAGCCACTCGCCGTATGCACACCACCATGAACTGCGATTTTGTCGAGGAGGAGTACTTTTATAGCCAATCTAGTGGTCAGGGGGAGAACCAACCGGAAACTAGTCCCGATAGTGACCTACTAAATTGGCTACCTTTACCCACACCTACCACCAATCAAGGGAGAAACCAGTTAGGGGGAGAGCAGCCAGAGCCAACCCCTGCCACAGATGCCGGTCCAATAGAGGAAGTTAGGAGCACCGTCTGGCAGTCAAATCCCACTAGTCAGAACGTGGAGTTAGGTGACATCGATCAACCGTCAACCCCTTCTTCGATTCCTGAGGTAAACAGTTCAGATATTGATATTGTACTTCCTGAGAATACTAATGAAACCAGGAACAATGGAGATGACTGTGAAACCAATATAAAAAAATGGGTATCACATTCCACTAACTTTTTCAACCAATTTTTCTTTATATTTCTTAAATTTCTTGCTCACAATAAGAGTGATAATTATTGTGGGAAGGAGGGAGTAGGGATGTCAATCGGGTCGGCCCGTCCGGGTTGCGGGTCAATCGGGTGCAGGCTAATCAGGTTGTGATTTCTTTCGGGTTATAAAAGTTCAACCCTAACCCTAAAAGCTCGGGTTGGGCTAGCCCCAGCGGGTTAATCGGGTTGCTGCCGATAATATTACCATGCGACCAATCCAATACAATAAATAATGATTAAAATTAGTTGTATTTATACAATGTAAATATTTAATTATGATATATTTGAGATATATGCTTAAACTCAATCATAAACATGATCAAATACTAATATATGAGATATTTTATGGAATTTTAATACTAAGTTTTAGAAATTTAAATATTTTCTTAGTGAATTTGAAGTTTTTAATTTATTTATCAATTATTATATTTTGGGTCTGGCCCTAGCGGGTTGGGTAATCGGGTGTGAGCTAATCGGATTTTGATTTTATCGAGTTAAAAATTTTCAACCCTAACCCTATATATTTGGCGGGCTAGTCAACGGGTTACGGGCTACATTGACATTCCTCCGAGGGAGTAACATTTTTGTTAAATTAACCTCGACAAAATGGCCAAAAACACCTTCAGCGCTGAGGGACAAAACCGAAACACCTTCAGGCTGAGGGACAAACCGCCATTTCCAATAAACAGAGGTGCAAGAAAGTAATCGTCAACCTCAACGCTTACGTGGCACTCTAGGGATGCACCCCTGTCGCGGCACCGCTCCCATCCCAAACTTCATAATGCAAAAAAAAAGAAAAGGAAATATAAAAACAATAAAATAAAAAATACCGCACTAGACAAAGCTGCGACGCCGCGGCCATATTTCCCGCAACCACCAGTCCACCACACTCACTCTCTCAGCCACAACCTCCAATTTACCAAAATAGCCCCCAGTTCCACCTTAATTCCCCTATCTAACCCTCGATCTGCTACCTCGCTGTCGCCGGAGACCCAGTCGTACAGTTCATCGGGATAGATGTCGGAATCTTGCCCTGCGCCGCCGGAGGAGACCGCCGCTAAGTCGCCACTAGACAAGCCGCTTCACCTGCTTACGGAGGATGACATTGCTCAGGTCACTCGCGAAGACTGCCGACGTTACCTCAAAGAGAAAGGTACCTATTTATCTGTCTAATAATTGAGCTCGAACAAACAATCAGGCGTTATTTTTCTGCGATTATTTTCACCTTAATTTTGGTCGGCGCAGGAATGAGGAGACCTTCGTGGAACAAATCTCAGGCTATTCAGCAGGTGATAATGCTGAAGACGCTCCTCGAAACAACGCCGGATTCGGACGCTGCTGGTGCGCGCAAGCGGCTTCGAATATGGCGCCCTAACAATACCGATAGCAGCAGCAATGTTGCTCTGGAGAGTGTGCGTAATTCTTCTTCTGTGTTTATTATTTATTTAATTCATTGATAGAACTTAATGAATGAATGTTCTGCCTTGAATTGAGTGTTTATTAGGAATAATATGTGTTTAATATTAATTAACCTGTTTATTTCTATTAATTAATAAATGTAGGTTCCCAGAGAAACAACTGATGATGCGGAGAATTCTTTATCCGCTGAGGAAACGACGCCGCATTCTGTGAAAGATCTCGACAAACCTGATTTTTCGGGTGGTTTCTCTAGCAGTTTTGCCGCCGGCAATGATGAATCTACTCAACCTAGGTTATTTCGAATTGTGCTCAATCTGAATTATAATTACCTAAATAAGCAATTTTTGTGTTCAATTTCAGAATTTTACTTCCTTACATTTTTAGTGAACCAGTGAACTACTGGACGTCTACAACTCTTTGTTTCTCTGTTGTTCTTTGAAGTATCTAACAATCTTCCATAGTCGTTAATTCGCTATTAACTTTGCCTTTCTGATGAAGAGGGTATTTTCTTTCTTCAGAACCCCTGGTTCGACAAATATGCCTATCGGCCAAATGACAATATTCTATTGTGGAAAAGTGAATGTGTATGATGATGTCCCTGCAGATAAGGTATTGAAGCTTTTGTTGCTCTACTTAGAGGTTATTGTCACTCTAATGTCGCTTGAGTTGATGCAGTTTCATCCCGGATCCCTATATTGGTCTTTTACAATACACTGTCGTGTTTCTCAGGTACGAGCACTAATGCATATTGCTGCAAGTCCTCTACGGTTTCCAGACGAGCATCCCGTTGATGGTGCTGCAGGACTGCAACCTTTACCATGCATCCCAAAAACTGTTAGCTCTGCTCGTCAGGATTCAGCTGTTCTTATGTTGCCAACAGGTACGGAGGCCTTTATCTTGGGAGTACTAGTTAACAGTTTACATTTTTTTACAAGACTTCCTTCATATTCTGCTTTGGTCAGAATTTTATGTGACAAGTGCAATATGTTTATGTTCATGTGCAAACTCTTGAAGAATGCTAGTTCTGATGCTGTGTCTTCATGCCCTATTATGATATCTATATTGGGTGTGAATGGTTCCAGGAATTCCTGGAAGAGTTTGATGTTCTCTCTCTCTTTATATACTAAATATATTTAAATTACTCTCCAGTGTAACAAGTTACCTCAATTGGATTTTTGAATTTCTTTTGCAGTGAAAATGAATGAAAGCACCCGACTGCCTGAGAAGAAAAGAAAACACTAAGAAGAAACCCCCTAGTAGTATTTCTCTTTTGACACTTCTCTGAAGTTGTGGTTGATCTGGTATTGATATTAGTATACAATATCTGCCATATCTTTATTTCTCTATTATTTATTAATACTGAAATGGCATTGGGAATACATCAGTTTACTTATTTATTTGTGGCAAGATGAATAAGAGATGTACTCAACCCAACGGGCCATGATCAACTACTCAATAATTAGTGATACTGATGGCAATTTAATCTTCTATCTCTTCCAAATGTTATAGATATGGCCTTCATGTAACTGCTTCAGATAATTCTATTTGGAGGACAGATGTCTAGTTTTTAGTTATCCTGATAAAATGGTTGACCAGAATCAATTAAAATAGGGTAAGCATAATACCTCATGTCTATAAGATAAAACAAAAGAGTTAGGGCAAACATAGTACTACATGCCCGCTTACTATTAAATATTTTACCTTATCTAGTTAATAAGTTGTATTGGTCCTTTGTCGGTTTTAGTTTAAGTATATTTTCCTCGAGAAAAACAATCTTTATCAAATGCTTTCAGTTCGGTCGAATCATTGCGACAGTTGCTCCATATCTGAACACATATCTCCACTCTGTGTCATGACAATGTTAGCATAAATTAGCTTCTTTACTCTGTGATATATGCACAAAATAGCTTTATTTACACCTTATGTAATAAATCAGGTCTAGTGTGTATATGTGACCAAAGTCACTAAATGTGGGAGCACATACTTTATCTCATCAGGATCTTAATGTTATAAAGCCAGCAGGA